>NC_056728.1:1100199325-1100466825 GCF_019279795.1 Protopterus annectens
TAAATCAACATAAAGCATTATGGATTCCAGTAAATAGAAAATCTATTCAGTGATGTCCTTTTTTCAGATGTGGCTTGATATAAATCTTAACTGCAGTGACTCAGTGCAAAATGAATTAAATAAGTGTTTAAGTCAGTTAGCATTTCATTAAGCTTATAAAATAAAACTAAAAGACAGAACGGACTGTAGCAAGTAGTCCTACTTTCACGCATTCTGACTTGCAAATAAAAATATGTTTCAGTAAGTATTTTGCTTGTTGTAACATTATTACATGAAGTACTCTGCAATGTATGACACCATTATGGCTGTAGGTATAAACTCTCTTAATCCATACAGATTGATACTGGGATGAATAGTCTTACAAGTGTCCCTGTGTCAGTCAAGGTTAAAGTGATCTGGGATTATTGTCTCAAGATTTCTAGTTATCCAGAATTTGTCACCAGAGGCTGACTTATACAATGTGATAGAATAAGGAAGCTTATTTGAGAGGGTGATATGCCTTTGATTTGGCTGGAAAGATGCCCTACTTGATTGTATAGTATTTTGTTTCTGTCTCTCAATAGCTCTGTTTATCTGTGGCATAAATTTAGACCATTAAATATTTCTGCCATTTTGTAGGTAAGCAGTTCCCCTCCACCTCACTATCACTTCTGGACCTAACACTTTTCAGAAGAAAAAACTCAGGAAAGTACATTTTTGTGTTTGCCCTTAAATTATTTTAATTATTTTAAATTGTTTTCTTTTTTTGCCATTTTGTAGGCTGATAGGTTCATAGGTGATTGCTAAGCTCATGGGACAACAGCCTTTACAAGCCGAGCCAATGATACACAGGATATGACATTATATCTTAATTCCCTGGATATGGGATGGGATAGTATCGGGATAGTGGGTCTTTTGTTGTCATGTTACAGACTGCCTCTGTCCATAAGGGACATGGGCGGTACCCCAGGAGTGAATTTACGGTTCTCATCCATTTATAAAAATTATTTTTGAAGCGAGTGAGGGACGGGCTTTGTTTTATGAAAATAGAAAGTTTATTCAATAGAAGAGTTAGCCTTTGGGATAAAAATTTGTCTCTCCAGCAAGTTCTATTAGAGTCACAAATAAGGTTCAAGTCCACGGAACGTTTAACCCCTGTATAATTTTTCATGTGAATATACAACATATTCATCAAAGCTGGATCAGAGAATGCCTTGTAGGTCAGGCATAAGTCACCTCTCAATAAATAATATGAGCTGGAGTAAAGGGATAGAATCTTTAGTCAGTCTGCATTAGACATGTGTCTTATGCTTTGTATTTTTAGTGAGAAACCTCTGGGGCCACTCCAATTGGTGGAAGCGCCTGGTTAGGTAGATGTAGAAGGGAGCATTGTACTCGATTACGGGCCTGAAAAGGGCCGAGTACAATGGCATTATGACTTCATTTAAACTTGATGCCATGCCCTTACTTATAAGTTGAGCCACACAGAAAGATTTCCTCACTACCGTAGTGACCTGATGGTCAACATTACATTACTGTCTATCTGTTTTCCTAGGTCCCTCACCACTGAGTGTACTTTTAGGGGTGTGCTATCAATATTATAATTTGCAGGGATATCCGATTTATCAAAGGGTATGATTATGCATTTTCTAGCATTTAATCTCAGACCATGGTTTTAGCACCAGTTGTTTGTCACTTTTAGGCCTGTTTGTAGAATATCAACATTGTTTGGGGACTCAGTGATTGCTCCCATCTTACAGTCATTAGTGAACTTGGTGAGCCAGTGGGCCCCAACACTGGCCTTCACTTCAGAGAAGTAAATACCAAATGGGAGGGCTCCCAACACTGAACTCTATGGGACACTGCTAGTAACCGGTTTCCTATCAGAAGTAGATTCAGCTATCCGGACAACGTTGTCCTGTCAGTGAGCCAGTTTTCTATCTATCTGACAATATAGGGGTTTCTGCCTAACTCAGTAGGGTTATCTATAATCCCCAAGTGGGGGATTGTGTCAAAAGCTTTGGCCAGGTCTAGATAAGTGATGTGTACCATTTTTCCCTCATCCATTACCCTGGTGACTTTCTCGAAGAAGTTCACCAGACTGAGCCGAAAGACCTTCCTTTGACAAAGCCAAATTGGGTCTTCTCCAATTATTGCAATTTCCTATGTCATTATGGATCAGATCGATGATAATTCTCTCCATGGCCTTGCAGATAAAACTGATCAGGCTTATGGGTCTGTAGTTCCCCGGGTCAGATGATGGGCTCCCCCCCCCTTATGCAGAGGGATGACTGTTGCAGTCCTCCATTCCTCTGAGACAAAGCCCATATGGAGTCTGTGGTTAAAGAGGATTTTTGGTGGCCCTGATAGAGTCTGTTTTAAGCTATTTAAGAAGTATCCTGGAATGTTGCTGGGAGCCATGGAGGCTGTGTTTTTGGCTTTAGCGAATGCAATAAGAAGTTGTTCACTGGTAATGACTGGTAGGGAGATGGTTTGGGGTATTTCTTTGGGTGTGGTAGGAAGTGATGGGGGAGAAGTTTGAACTGAGATGTCAGCTAGAATATTTATTATAGTTTCAGGCTGGATGTAAGTGTTGCTGTTTATGACTGACTCAGTACATTGCTGAACATTTCATTTGAGGTTACGAACATAAATAAAAAAAAGCCATATGTTTATCTTTCACCTGGGAGGCTATCTTTGCCTCATAGTTTGCTTTGGCAGATTTGACCAGCTCTCTAATTTGTTTGTTAAAACTGGTGAGTATCTTTTTGCACTGTTTTGTCTGTTCCTTTTTAGCTTTGGAGAGGATTTTTTCCTTTTGTTGAATAGCCTATTTATGCTGAGTCCACCAGGGTAGTTTATTTTTGTTACTCACAGATTTGACTCAGTCAGGTACTGCCTTTTCTATGCAGCTATGAATGAGGTTGTAGAGTGATTTTGTGTACAGTTCAGAATAGGCCTCAGTGTCATCCTGGTTCGGAGGGGTTTGGAAGTTTAATAAGCTGTCACTTCATTTAAGGTAATTGACGTCAGCAAAGCTCTTCACAGGTTTGGAGTTTGATGGGGGTTCTAGGTTAGTTTTAATACTAAAGCAGATCATTTTGTGGTCAGATCTTACCAGGGAGGAGTTAATGCACAGGAGAGAGCAACATTCCCCCATGTTCATGAGTACTAGGTCTAGGATATTTGTACCTCTGTTTGGGAAGCTAACTAGTTGCTCCAGGGTGTTTGCATTGACAAAGTCCAAAAACCTCTGAGCAAGTGAATCATGGGTCCTATAAGTCTCCCAGTTTATGGAGTGGTAGTTGATGTCACGCATAAGTATGCTGTTAGCCTGAATGTTAAGAGATTCCAGTAGGTTTAGGTTGAAGGTGTGGTTTTCCAGACTCATATTAGGGGATCTCTAGCTAGCAAGGATATGAAAGATGGTCACAGCTATGGTTAGTTGAGCATAGAGCAGCTCAAGCGAGTCATGTTGTTGGGCCAGTCTAGCAGTGTACTTGTCCTTTATAAACACTGAGACATCTCCTCCCTTTGTTTATCCTGAGCTGAGAGGGATCAGAATGTATGAAAGCATTGTTTCTGAGCCATGTTTCAGTGATTGCACCTACAACTGCATTCTCCAGGGTGAGGAGTGCTTCCTGGGAGTGCAGGTTTTTATTTAAACCCTTAGCACTCAGCAGCAGTACCTTCAGGTAGTTGTGACTGATTTTTGTTATGTTGGAGGGCGTAACAACTTGGTACAGCCTAAAAAAGTCAAACAATACCTCACATCATCATACCATCCATCAGCAGTTCCAACTCAGATGGATTGAATCAGTGCTCTGCTCCCATCAGAGTGCAGAATAAAATCCTCTTAAAGTAAATCAAACTGGTTTTGAGCACAAGTGCAATAACAGATGCTTTACACAAAAGGTAGAACTCCTGCAGTATCAGGAATCCTTAGAAATAAGTTTACAAACTTCTACAGACACAGAAAAACTTTGTAAAATTTAGAAATATTTTGGCAAACACAGAAGAACTTTGGTAAACTCAGAACAGTTGCAGTATCAGAGGAGGTTGGAAATATCAGAATACTGTTAAAGCAACGTAGTAGTAGTAGAGTAATAAACAGATTGTGTTTCTTTTACAAGTGAAGGCTGAAAAATTCTGATAAATTCAACAAAATCAATAAATGCAGCACAGAACTGTTAAATAGTACTGAGATAGTTAGAGAAAGTGCAAAAAAATACTTATATCAACTTTGTAGGTCCACAAATGGTTTTAGATGCAAATCAAGAGCTTGTAGTCACAGGTCTCTAAGCCAGATACAGGGAAGCTCTGAATAAATGAGCACAGTCTCACAAAAATGTAAGGCTTTCATACCAGAAGGATGAAAGACTTTTACACAATTAAGCCTTCAAGCCAATCAAATAAACACACAATAAGCTTTCCACCAACAGTTCCCAACTTGGACAGGTTGAATCAGCCCTCTGCTCCCACTAGAGTGCAGAATAAAACTCTCTTAATGTAAAATGAACTGTTTGTGAGTTCAAGTGCAGTAACAAATGCTTTACAACAAAAGGTAGAACTCCTGCCACATCAGCAATCTTGGAAATAAGTTCAAAAACTTCTACAAACACAGAAAAAAAATTGAAAACTTAGAAATATGTTGGCAAACTCAGAACAGCTTTTGCAGTATCAGAAGAGGTTAGGAAATATCACAATAGTATTAAAATGACATAAGAGAAGTACAGCAGCAAAAACATTGCATTTCTTTAACAAGTGCAGGCTAAAAACAGTGATAAATTCAACCAAATCAATAAATGCAGCACAGATCTGTTAAAAAGCACTGAGATAGAGCAAGAGCAAAAAAATACTTATATTAGCTTTGTGGGTCCACTGATGGTTTTAGATGCAAACCAAGGTCTTGTAGTCACAGATGTCCAAGCCAGGCATGGGGAAGCTTTAAATAAATGAGCACAGCCTCCCTAAAAATGTAAGACTTGTATGCCAGTAGGATGAAGTACTTTTACACAGTTAAGCCCTCATTCCAGTCAGATTAACACATAATAAGTCTTCCACCAACAGCCCCCAAAAACTGTTTTTCAGCAATGTTTACTGTTATTGGCTTGTCCATACTAGCTCATCTCTTCTGTAAGATAGAACTTTGGATGACAGTTGATAGAAAGTTGGAATATTTTTATCTCCACACACCTCACATATCCCAGCTGACCAGGTATTTTACCAGTAGCAATGCATGTTAACATCATATGTGAGAAGACATGTCTGTGGGAAAACTTCTTCCTGGAATAAGTGTCCTATAGTAAACAATTTTTACAAATTAAGCTTAATGTGCTGCACTGCAGTGTTAACTACAACCATACAGTTCTGCATGATTACTGCCAGAATTTCTAGACTTCAAATTCTGCCCACATTCTGTTATGAGCATACACCCTAAAAGTAAACTGAGATATTAATACTGCTTATAATATAAATGGTCACACTAAGAATAGCAAACTACCTCAGGTTGCAGAGATACAACTCTACTCTATTCTAAGCAGTATTCTTGCAAAGGAGTGTCTTTTTCTGTTTTGTTTTTTTTAATATGTTTTAAATGCAGAAGAAATCTCTAAAGCAGATACCTGGGTGAAAACTCACAGCTTCTGTTTTACTCACACTGAGCACACCAACAAGGATTACCTCCTGCTGGTTTGGGAACTCCTAGAATTCCTAGGTCTAAGTTTCAGCCAAAGTCCCTAAACCTACTTCCTGCACACAACCCGTCATCAACAGATCAGAACCAGCATACTCTAACACATCCAGCTATACTCTGTCGCATATTGTCTACTCAGAGGGGATCTACTTAACATACAAGGCCATGTCAAACCCAGAGCTGTTGGACATGCTACACTTAAAGAAATCCCAATCCCTCAGAGCCACACGCTCCAGGAATCTAAACCTTGTCATCACAATGAACAAAACATGCTGGAGGGATAGGTTCCTGACCCAGAGACTCCCCAAACTCTGGAATAGACTGCCCATACATGTCAAGCAGAGTGCCTCTTTGGCCCTCTTCAAAAGGAACCTTGATGATTGGATGGGAGAAAGGAAATTCACCCCGGGGATCACGTCAATCACCCTGCTAGACAGGGGTCCAGGGAAGTAAATAGTGTGGGAAGAAACAGCAAGGGAATTGTTATGGCTAGGCTTGTATAGGCCCTAGGGCTGATAGCCTAGTACCAACCTATGAACCTATGAACCGATCTATTAGAAGCACGTAAGGCTTCAAGGCCAATACAGTACAGCTGGCAACATCCTGGTCATAGGTGATTCTGTAGTCAGAGACACAGAGCTGAGCAAAGACAGGGTGAGAGTTAGTTGTCTCTCAGATGCCAGGATCTGCAATGTCATGAAGGCCTCAAGTCCCTTCACCTAGGTACACATATGACCCAGTCATTGTGCATGTGTGAGGGGAATGACTTGAGACACACACCCTTGGATTTTATGAGGAGGGACATGATGGAGGTCTCTGAACATGCATCAGAACTTGCTGGGAAGTTAACCTCAATTAATACCCTATTCTAGTGTATTCTTCTTCTTTCAGCTTTTCCCAGTTAGGGGTTGCCACAGCGGATCATCTGTCTGCTCATGACTGGCAGTGGAGTTTTACAGTGTTGAGTTGCCAGCCCAGCACCCAACCTTCCACAGAAGGCACACACACTCACACCTAGGGCCAATTTAGAGTATCCATTCCACCTACTACATGTCTTTGGGATGTGGGAGGAAACCGGAGCACCCGGAGGAAACCCACACGACCACAGGGAGGACATGCAGACTCTGCACAGAAGGCACCCCAGCCGAGAATTGAACTGGAGAACCTCTTGTTGTGAGGTGGCAACGCTCTCCGCTGCACCACCGCTGCCGCCCAATACCCTATTCTAGCTAAAGATGTTAAAATATTGGATTTGCTTCTCACTAATATGGTCCCCTTATGCTCAACACCTTCGATTAACATATCACTGGTCAAATCTGACCCAAGTTCAGTAACATTTACTATTAGGGTAAAACTGGATCTACCATAAAGCTCTTCTGTCTTTGGAGACTACTCAAAGACAAACCCTCTCCACCTAACTGATAACTTAATAAAATTTCAGTTCCCTCTCATCTCGATGACCCCATCACACATGTTATCACAGTTGCAAATAATTTCTATGCCCACCTCAAAGCATGCATTGAGGTATCAGTTCCTGTAAGACACAAATACAATGCCACATTTGGAATAAACTCAAGTGGAGGATCCCTAGCATAAACAAACAATACAATAATAAGAAGAAACTCTTAGTGCATATTTTTAAAATTAATACCAAATCATCTAGAGGAGAACTCAGAATAGTCAATAAAGAACTCAGGAGCAAAATCAAATTATCCAGAAGTAGGGATGAACTGCAAATTGCCACCTATGATAATGACAATCATAAAGCCTTATTCAGCTTTGTCAGGAACCTTAGGGTCCAGCAGTACATGGCGCTGATAGATAACTAACAACACATACTCTTCACTTGAGGACAATCGCCAACATAGTGGCTAATAAATTTGGTCCAAAGTTTAATTCTCCACCCCTCGGCTTTCTACAATAAAGTGACATGCCCATGCCCACCTGCTCTGATCACTTCTGAGCAAGGCCAAAAACACTAGCTAAGTTGTCCTTATAATGCCGCCTTGTAAGTGCCAGACACTGTCTGGAAGACTCTCTACTCAGTCTATTTGATCTCAGCCTCTCCACTGGATTTATACAAGCACAAGATCCAAGCCAGTCTGGGTTTGTTAAAGTCAGATCTTGACTCCTGATCTCAGCAGACTTCTTTGAACAGGTCAGTGATACATAATCACTGGTAAATTGGTTCACATTGCCTATCTGGACCTGGCAAAAACCTTTGATAGTATTCCACATTCTCACATTATCAATAAGCTAATCAAACAAAATGTAAACCCCAGGATAGCAAGTTATCTTATCAACAGTAACCAAGCATTCAGGTTAAGCTTAAAGAAGGTCAAGGAACGACTTTGTTTTATACCCAAGGGGAAGTCTATTTCATAAACGAGGGATTCTCCAGGGGCGATATCTATCTTACCAGCAGATCTTGTTTATATTTCAGTGGAAATTCAGATCTGCTGCGTGAATGTTTACTGTTATTTGTTTTGTGTATTTGCAGGAAGTCACATAAGATTGGATTTTTTGAGGCTCAGTTGGCAAGATAAAGGTATAAAATAAATAATCAAGGGTTCATTTAAATTTCACTGTGCTTTGTTTTGTATTTTAATAATTTGATTAATAATATGCCTGTCACAAATCCACAACCTTGTAGTATTACAGATTATAAAAATAGAAGATTGTGTATTTTGCTGAAATAATTCTTTCATGCACAGCTGTCTGAAAAGCATGCTTACAGTTGTTAGAAAAGAGAATTGTAATGTGAAAACATTGCCTGACTGTGTATCAGTTGCATGGGAAAAAAAGGATGGTGATGTTAAGTAGTTCTAATCAGGGTCTATATTATAAGATCGACATTTAAAAACATCAAACAACATATGGTCGACACCATATGGCCGATGTCTTCAAACATCGACCTTATAAAAAGACAAAAAAAGAAAGAAAAAAGTACCGTAACGTGTTTAAGAAGGGGGGAAAGCCCCCTACACTCCAAAAGGTGCAGCCTCCTCACCCCCCGCTACTTAAATATACGAACTCCGAGACCGCACTACATTACAGTAAACAGAAATCTCCCCTTACGGAGATTTCCGTTTACACACTCGAGATTCTGAGCGTTCGATATTCTCATATTGACAATATCAGATTCGACATTGTCAGCTTTCGAGAATATAATATAGACCCTCTAATCATGCGCCACCAACCTGAGGAGAGGCATAGTAGTGCAGCTCACTGTGAGATGGTTGCCAACAGGAGGGAGGTGCACTGAGGTACAGGATAAGGGTCAGGAAGGAATGACCACCTAGCAACTCACATGCTATAGCAGAGATTCAGCACGCAAGGAAGTGAGAATACTAAGGAGGTTACCATTATTGAGTTTATTACTGTCTCATGATGTCACAAGAAATTATATAGGCCTAGAAGTAGAAAAAGATACATCCACCATTCATGGCTGCCTGAAAGCTGGCCCTTCCATCACTCTGCCCTCACTCTGCATCCATAGATGTGTGATGGGGAGTGAATGAGCAGACTGATGGAGAAGGTTGGAAGGTCAGAAGGCATATGGGACAAAAATCACAAAAACATGAATATGTCACCGCAGATGGTGGCAAACTGATACCAGATCATTTTTGGTGTAGTGACTTACCTTTATGCAAATGACTGGCCACTTATCTGGACAAACAGATTAACTGCACTCACAGTCATGGATGTGACACTGTCCGTAAACTTCATTGGTAGACTTCTGCATCACTAATGTATAAACAAAATACAACATGAGTCACAATAAATCTTTTGCACAGTTGTGATTATTTTTTTCACTGTAGGATCCTTTTCTTATGGTCCCATTCATCTCTTCATCACAGTGAAAATGAAAACCTAATCTGATTCAGAGAAGGAGAGATGAAACCATCTCTAAGACACAAGGACCAGATGGGACCTTTATGCAACCACTAGATTCATGCCTTTGTCCACTGGCATTGTGTCATATGTATGCATGTTTGTGATACATGTTGTGGTTTTAAACTCAATGTGATGCTGGGAATGTGTACCTCAGGGTGTCAGACATTAAGTGTTCTGTCACTATAGTACATACATTTGAAGTAGGAGAGTAGCGTGGTACTGTCCACTCTACACAGCACTTCATCTGCAGATTTACTATAATTTCAACAAACTTTAGAGAGCTATTTTTTGTGTTTGTCTCTCTGTCTCTCTCTCTCTCTCTCTCTCTCTCTCAGTCTTTAATGGCAGCAAAGTACCACAGGAATAGTTATTAAGTGACAATGTTTTACTTATTTTTAACTGGAGTATGACACTGATCCTCGGGGACTATTTTCAGGTTCAGCCTTTAGATACAGAGATTGCAGATAGCAATGCAACCACAATCACAGCAATTACGTACAAACAGTGCATAGACAAAACAGCATGGAATATAACAGTAAAGCTAGTATGATAAACTTACTACAATCACAGTATGCATTTACAAAATATATACAGCAATTTTAGAGGAGGAAAGCTCATAGGAGGAAAAAGGATGAGTGTGAATGGAAAGGAAGACAAATAAGAGAGTGGGGAATGGAATATGAGTAGGGGGTGGGTAAGGTAATTAAATGATAATATAGCAGCAGGACTGCTATAGGGGGAAGGAAGGGTGGCGATTCAAAGGGGGGTTAGTAAGAAAGGATGCCAGGAGTAATAAGAAATGTGTTCAAAAGTGTAAAGAAGAAAATTACATATGTTTATACCTCTTTGTTGTCCCCCTCTTGCTTCATTCTATGGCACTCCTACCTCCGTGCCCAATGTCCATCACAAGGTTTACCAGCCCCTCTCCCATCACCTCTGGACTTGCTTTGATATGATCTGGATCTGGAGCAAATCTTAAAGGCATCCTGGTGGAGGTCTTGGCCTTCAACCATCAGCCAGGGGATATTTTTATTATTAACACCTAATCAGTTTCCCCTGCCCCCTCTTCTGCTTTCATTGATACAGCTGTTGGGGACTACTCCCCTCTTTGGACCACAACTCCCCTCAGAGAGCCCCCCCCCCCATGAGCACAGCCATCACTCCCACTAATGCCTCAGATGCCCCAGCTGCTAATTGAACTGAGATAACTGGGATGACATTAGGGCTCTATCCCTCTACACCATAGAGCCAGCTTGTTATCTGTCTATGCCTTGAAATGGTGGCAGTGGGTCTGTATAAGGGTGATGTCTAGTTGTTAGGTTATACCTCAACTGGTGCATCATCTACATTATGCTTCTTTAAGTAGGTGTTTTTCGCATCCAGACAGAATTTGGGGTAGTTGAAGACAGATTTTATATGTGGTGATACAGATTCCCATATTTTAAGAGCTAACATACAAAAAGAGTGATCTGTGGAGTGTTTATTCTGAGGGGTTTGAAGGGTATGAGCAGTCAAAGGGAGGGATATTAGTTTATAAGGGGTAGTGATTTTTATGAGAGTCTCCTAGTGAAGAAGGAGAGTGTTTAAGGTAGCAAGTTTGGAGACTATGGATACAATTAGAAGTACAGCCTTTTTTCTGATTAGAAAAATCTTATCTTTTGAATGGACAGGGCATTGATGCTGTCTTTGTCTGATTAGAAACATCTTGGCTTTCAAACTGGCAGAAGTGTGATGCTGTCTTTGAGTGGTAGAGTTATATTGATAAGGACTGAACTAACAACTGTGGAACAATGATTCTGAGATAAACGAGCCAGAGACAAAATGAATGACTAATGAACAGGCCATTGTGTATGGCTCACACAGGAGTTAGCAGCAGGCTGGGAATGGCTGTTTAAACACACACTGTAACTCTGTGTGTCAGTGGTTTGCAAGTGCATTGCAGATTGCTTCATCTGCTGTTGCAGTGTTGATAGAAGCTGACTTAAAAGCTCTGGTTAGAAACGTCAGTGTGTACAGCAATCTCTAGTGCTACTACCTACCCTTTTCAGATAAAATATCCTTTAAACAGTTCTATATACCCTGATTGTACATTAAAATATGCAGCACATACATTAAAATTGGGTACCTAGAGTTTTATAAGAATCATAAAACACTGTGCTAGGTTGCCTTCTTTGCTGGTTCAGTTTTACCTTTTATGTCATTTACATCTTTAAAAGCATGGGTGTCAATGAAATGTTTAACTCACCAGCTCCCAAAATGAGTTGCATGTGCAACTTACATACTATATGTCTGGGTGCATCCATTTGTGACTGTAGTGATTTGAACTCAGGAGAAACTGAGTGCAGAAACAGTAAAAGAATAATATAACAGAGTGAACACAAAGAAAGTGGACTGCAGTAGTTTATGTGCATGAGCTAGTAATGTTCACTGTAAAGTGATAAATAAAAAAACACTACAGAGACATCCATGAGGCTCCATTTGTTCACTATCCAATGTCCTCTGTCTGTCCTCTCTCTCAGCTTACTAAATGACCTCAGTTCCATTCTTCTTCATTTTAAGGAACATAACAGCAAGGTTTTGAATTCTTAGAGCATTATTAGAAATTCCTAGCTTGAGAACAGAATGATATGATTCAGCCTGGTATGTTCAGAGTCCAAAAATCATGAAGAGATCAGCATACAATGGCACCAAATAATACTTTAATAAAAGTATTCTTTAAAGACAAACCGGTTTCGGCTGAATCAATTTAAAGCCTTCATCAGTGTAAAAGAGAAACAAATAAAGAAATATGGGACGACTCGTTTATACTAACAAGCATTTATTTACAAGCAAATGTCCGTTTTTGTGGAACCATATTTGTGTGAATACATGAGGATTTGTACTTCATGAATATTGTGGAGACAGCAACTACTTTGGTAACATTCTCAACAAGTCATATTTGATGTTTTTCCATACATACTAAATGGATTTGGCTGATGGACATACATTCAATTAGACTGACAATTTTTGTGTTTTCATTTCAACTAATTCAAAGACAAGGGGCAGGATTCACGAAGGCTTGCATGGAGTCTAAGAGTAGTGTAAGACTCCATGCAGCCCTCGCGATCCAGGAACAGCCCGAAATTCCATGTAAGAGACCAGCTAAAACGTCTCTTATATGGATTGGGCGTGGATATGCTAATCACCTCACTTGCAGCCGAAAGGCATGCAAATGAGGTAGATTAGCGATCCATGAAGCCCAAACCAGCCCGTGTAAGAGCCGTGTTAGCTGCAGAAATGTACTCAGTTGACAACTGAGTACGTTTCTGCAAATAACACAATGGAGCCATGTCAGCTCCAAATAAAGGGTGCATATGTGTCAGGCAGCATGCCAATGGCCAAATATGTGGCCATTGGAAAGGTACCTCAATGCAAATATGAGAAATAAATATTGTAAATGCAGCGCAGCCCCGCGCAAATGGGCTGCGCTATATAAAACATAAAATGAAGGTTATAAACCCACAAATGTGGGTTTTATGCAATACATGGATTTACAATGCAGGGACCAACAGAACAAAAACAACGTGGCCACCGTTTAGTGGTTGCTAAGGGGGAAGCTGAGTCTAAGACATGTAACTAAGCATTAGTAGACAATCTGATGTAAATGAGTGTTAGGATACTGAATTCCACTATCACATAGCAAATGAGCACATTCTGAGTAGTGTAAGAGTTACATAAGGGGGAGGAACAGAGTAGGAGATAGGTGACATCACAGGGGGGAATGACAGAAAGAAATGCAGTTCATTGGAGGTCAGTGTTACATGACAGATGTCAGACACATATCATGGAAAGAGGAGTGCCACAAAATAAGCATGGGAAAGTCAAGAAATGGAAGCTGTACACTGTTGCCAACACCAAAGTTTCTTGCTGGGCGTGCATGCGCACTTGTGCGCACCATGAGGCGCGAGTAGGGCAGTGTGCGCACGTGTAAGGCAGACTGAGCATGTGGGAGCCTGTTGGCAGAATTGTAAGACTGTTTGCGCTGGTGCGCGCATGTTTTAACCCGAATAAGAAGATTCTAAACTGTGTAAGCATGTGTGCGCGCGTGTAAGCCACTGTGAGCGTGTTTCTGCTGGTATGCGCGTTGCTCCCCCCTGAGGAAACAAAAAGGAAAAAGGAAGCAACAGAATTAGTAGGAAGCTAACAGGGAATACTGCTGGAGCTAGCAGGTGAAAACAATTAGAAGCAGGCAATTACACAGGCAGAATAGTAGCCCAGCCCAGCACTTAAAACTCTGCAAACAGCAGTGCAGGATGTTTCTCTCAAGAGACACTGCAAGACAGGAGTAAGCTATTAGAAGTGAAAACTGAAAAAGCTGAACTCAGAGCAGAAATGCTAGGGGCTGCCATAGCTGTCATAAGGAGACATAGGCGACTTGCTGAGGGTGGTGACAATGCAAATGGTGCCAGACAACCCACAGTGAGGAGACGGAGAAGAGTGTACAGGCCCAGGGTCACCTACCACGGGTTACATGAGCTGGAGATAGTGGAGCGCTATAGAGTGGACAGAGACCTCCTGCAGCAAATTGTCGAGCTGTGCAGGCCACGCCTCACACATAGAACCAACAGAGGGGAACCCATCCCAGTGGAAACCAAGGCATGTGTTGGCCTAAGAATACTAGCAACAGGTACCTTCCAGAGACCAACTGGTGATATGATGGGGATAACACAGGCATCAGCCTCCAGAGTACTGCACCAGTTCCTGGATGCCATGTCAGCACATGTCGGTGATCATGTATATTTCCCCAATGCCCATGAGGTATTGGCCAGCAATATGCGTCTCTTCCAGCAAATAGCGGAATACCCTGAGGTAGTGGGTGCAATAGACTGCACGCACATACTCATCAAAGCACCAGCTGGTGAGTGGGGTAGGGCCTACATAAACCACAAGGGCTTCCCCTCCATCAACTGCCAGGTTGTGTGTGATGCCCAGGGCATAATAATGAATGTGTGTGCTGGCTGCCCTGGGAGCTACCATGATTCCCATATCTGGCATTTGACGCAGCTGTACCAGACATTTGCCAATGGGGACATCCCACATGGACACCTAGTGGGGGATGCAGGTTATGCACTGGAGCCGTGGCTGATGACACCCATCAGAAACGCGCACACACCTGAACAGGAACCCCATGAAGAGGCACACGCAAAAACACGTAATGTAATAGAGCGTGTGTTTGGGCTGCTCAAGTCATGGTTCCGGTGTCTGGACACATCTGGTGGAGCCTTGCAGTACTCACCAACTACATGTACCCAAATTGTCATGGTATGTGCTATGTTACATAATATGATCTTGCGAAAACAGCTGCAGCAGGACCAGCATAGGGCCGGGCCAAACAGCCCCCCACCATTGCCAAGGCCATCACAGGCAGATCGTGACTCGGAGGAGGAACAACCTGAGCCTGCCCCAGTAGGCAGAAGGAGGCGTGCCAAGTATGCCCTGGCCTTGGCAAAGAGGCAACGCATAGCACATACACTGGCTCAGTAGGAACCCTGGGAATGATACCCCCTCTGACTCACTCATATAATAACAGGGATGCCTAAAATGACATAACCTGCTCTCAAACATGTACAGGGAGTGTAGTATGTGCATCTGACAGAGGCAGCCCTGCAGCACCACCTGAGGCATGAATGCCATGTGTTAAGCAATGTAACACCATGTAGTATATGCAAACTTGATGACCCTGACTAACATCCTACCCTCACCAAGCATGATGCCACAATATGACGATGAGATGATCAATTGCAATAATTGGCTGAAGTATTGCTGTTAGTCAAAGGGGATCCAATGTGTGCCAGCCTGGGATGACATGCTGAGCATGACATGATGCTCCACCTGCTAGGGGTGGCGTGCACCTATCAGTCCTGGCCTTATGGATACTGGCAAAGGCTGTTGTTACCCACAGCGTGCCTTGAATAGGTAAGGCTCAAAACACAAACCCACCTCCATAGGTATCACAAGGGATAAGAACCTAGATGTAATGCTACCCAATGCCAGAAGTCTAAACAGCAAGATGCATGCAGTCTAAACTCCCCCAGTATGGAGAATGTTGATATCTGTCCTGTAACAGAAAACTGGGTCAAGGCTCACAACAGCACCCTAACACTACCAGGTTACACCTCATACCGTGCTGTACAGCCTCAAAACATGGAACAAGCTACAAAAGGAGGGTGACTAGCAATAATTGTCAAGGATAACCACACCCCCATGTTGGTACCACAACAAGAAGCAGCATGGACTAGCCATGGTCAAGTAACAGTGGCTAAAACTGCCTCCCAGTTTATAGTCTGCTACAGACTACCATCCTAACACCAGGAACTGCACTTGGCCTATGTTGGAATACATGAATATATCAAGCCCTCCAAACCACATTGTACTGGGTGACTGAAAATACCCAAACATAGACTGGGAGCATTATTCTAGCTCCAACACTGCAGGACAAAGGTTCCTAGAATCCATAAACCAAAATGCCCAGGAACAACGTACCACTCCCACAAGAGGGGTAAGCATACTGGATGTGATAATCAGCAACATGGGTACTGGATGGCAAGATGAGAAGTGTATCCCACACTGGTAAGATCAGACCATAGAGTAATCACACCAGATATACACATCCTGACCACAGTCCCTGGCCAGAAAACCACAGTGAAAAACATGTGTAAAGCAAAAGTTGCACTCCTCCAAACTGATGTGGAATCCATTAAAGGCCCTGTGCAGGTGCAAAATATGGGCCACACCTCAGAACCTGTTATACAGGCATTCCATGAACACTGCCAGGAATGCATGGATTATGCAATCCCAAATAAAACCAAGAAACAATGCCATACACGCAGGCATCTGGCATGGTGGACCCCAGCCATTACCAAACCATGCAAGAGAATGAGAAAGCTACTACATGATAGAGCAAACATAAAAAGGGAAGTAATCTCTGATCAGTAGTATGGCAATAAAATATGTCCACTCATACAATCCACTAAGGCCAGCTACAACAAGTTAAATCTGTGAATCTTGAGGCAATGTTACACCTGCCCCATGTACACAGACAACCCTCACCTCCCCCCAAGAAATACAAATATATGTGAGAGATGCAACCATTTATCCAAACCAGAGGCTGAGCTCTCTCAACTCAGTACTGTCAAAACTAGTCAGGAGGAGAAGGTAACCACACACACCACAAACCCAGTCTCACATAGGCCTATCACAACTGCAAACCAAAGACATAAACACAGAAAAACATTCCCGGAGGCTCTAACTACAAACACACCACATCAACAGAGGCCTCCAAAGCTGACACCCAAGCAACCACTACCTCCAAACATAGCACATGCAACACATAGTACACAAAGCTGGTGTGCCAAACAGTCACAGGCCAGAAGGAGAAACAACATGCCTGATACAGTTGTAATAGGTGACTCCATAGTCAGACACACTGCTGTCCCACTCACCAGACTGAACAAGGGAAAGGGTACAGTAAGCTGCCTGTAGGCTGCTACAATACGCCACATAACACAAGTACGCAGGTCACCTCAAAGCAAGTAGAAATATGATGCAGTCATTGTCCATGCTGGCGTGAATGACCTGAGATGTACCTCCCTGGACTACATGAAAAGAGACATAGATGAGCTCTCCAATTATGTAGTCCAGGCCGGTATGACACTGACCGTGTGCAGCATCCTACCCTCACCAAGAATGATGCCACAGTACAAACACAGAATGACCAGCTTTAACAAGTGGCACAATTACTGGTGTCATTCCAAGGGGATCCAATGTCTGTCTGCTTGGGATGTCATGCTTGACAAGCCATGCTGCTGTTCCAGGGATGGCTTGCACCTGTTACCCCTGGGCGTCTGGATATTGGATAATGCTCTTGCCACCTCCATAGATCCTTTTGTAGGCAAGGCTGAAAAGACTAACCCACCTCCCTAGAAAACATAAGTGGAAAGAAACATAAGGGTAATGCTGCCCAATGCCAGATGTGTAAACCTCAACATGCATGTTCCCGAGGCCCTCCCCAGTATGGAGAACATCGATGTCCATGCAGTGACAGAAACCTGCAGCAAGGCTCCTGACAGCACACCAGCACTACCAGGTTATACCTCATATCATGCGTTATGGCCCCAAAACCTGGACCAAAACATAAAAGGAGGGGGAGTATCCATATTCAGCACAGACACCCACACATCCAGGTAACTGACAATGCACGAAGCATCGGAGACCACCCATGTGCAACTAACTGTAGGCAAAACTGCTGTACAGTCTGTAGCATGCTACAGACCACAATCTCACACACAGGAACCCCACTCAGCTGTCCTGAAGACACTGGACAGTATGAATGTCTCACCAAATACCAAACAAGGTACTCACAAATTACCACATAGGTGGTAATCCATTATGTATGGAAGGAGTAATCAGGGACCTAGGGACACAAGTGGACAGTAACCTGTCATGTGACACTCACATTGCCAACGTGGCTAGGAAGACTGTCTATATTGCACACCGTATCATGAAAGGATTCACATCTAGGTCAACAGAGGTCATTGTGCCCCTATACTGTTCTCTTATCAGACCCATAATTTAGTACAATGCCTCATTTGGGATGTACCTTACCCGACACCTGCAGCAGTCAGAAAGACCTCAAAGGTACCTCACCAAGCGGATAAAGGGTCTCAAATATATGTCATATGCTGCCTGGCTGTAGACACCCCAGCTGTATGCAGTCACATACTGCCTACGCAGAGGCATTGTATGCCTGTTGTACAAGGCCATGTCCAACACAGGAGTAATGGACATGCTCCACCCCAGAAAACCCAAATCCATCGGAGCTGTGAGAGTGAGAGATGTCAACCGCAACACATAATGAAATAGGATGTGCTGGAGGGACAGATACATAACCCAGAGGCTCCCTACACCCTGGAACGGAATCCCACTCCATGTTAGGCAGAGCCCCTCACTGACTCTCTTCAACAGGAATCTTGCCAAGTGGATGGGTGATCGTAGATGTACACTGAGGGTCTTCACTGTGTCACGTCCAGACAGAGGCACAGTAAAGTAAATCCTAAATGGCCATAATATTCACATAGCAAGGGGTGGCGAAAGCCACACACACTCTGGCTAGGCTTATAAATGCCCTAGGGTGGATAGCCTAGTATGAACCTATGAACCTATGAAGATACAAATTGTACAGGACACTAAGGATAATCACAAGGCTTTCTTAACTGATGGTAGGAACCTTGTTGGGAATTCACAGATATGCTCTGAATCACTCAAATATTACAAACAACATACCAAACACACACACATATTGCCATCATCCAACCTGACAGGTGCAGTGCAACCCCCCCCCCCTCCAAATGCAAAATATCTATCCCAGCAGAGTGCTGGCCCCCTGACATTGCAGATGCTGAGGTAACAGCCAGCATCTACAAAGCAAAACACACAGCATCAATGGTACGAGATGGTGTCCTGGGCTGAGTCCAACATGGACTCCAAGAAGAATGGAATGTCAAATAACACTACTGCTCAATGTCAGCCTAACCACAGGATATGTACCCAAAGAGCAGTGTACAACAACAGTGGTCCTTCTCCACAAAGGTGTTGCCTGAATGGATACTGCAAACTACCACCCCAGAATCCTGACAAGCTTGGTCTGCAAAGCTATGGAAAGGATCAGCATGTACCTCAGACATAAACATATTGGGGACCTACTAACACTGGACCCTACCCAGTGTGGCTTTCTTAAGTGCAGATCCTGCCCCTTAAACATGTTTGACTCATTTGAAACAGTCATTAAGGTCATTGATGAGGGGAATGTGGTCCACACAGCCTAGCTGGACCTTGCAAAAGGCTTCCATACAATACCCCACGTGTTCATTATAGATAAGCTCACCAGCTTAAATATAAACCCCTATGTCAGTAGAGGGGTTGCAAACCAGACCAAGGACAGAACTGACATGGTCAGAAATGCTGCAGCCATGTCAGACTACAAACCAGATATAACTGGCATCCCACAAGGCTTGGTCCTGGGACCTCCATTGTTTGGTATATATGTCCCATAGGTACAGGCCAACATGGAAGGACTGTGTCTGAACAAGTTTGCAGAGGACTACAAACTGGCCACCATATCTGACCCTCCAGCTGACACAAGCATCCTACAAAAGGGCTACATAGAAACAGACAACTGGTGCCATAGCCATGTCAGCAAGCTAATTGCAGAAAAGTGTATAGTCAACCCCTGTGGATATCCAGTAAGTGCCCACCAATTACCACATAGGTGTTAACCCATTAAGTACTTAACATGTAATAAGAGACCTGGGGACACAAGTTGATAGATAGCTTGCATTGGACAAGCATGTGGCTGTAGTGGTTACAGAAACATACCATATACCCACCTAATCATGAAGGTTGTCAGATCTAGATCAGGGGAGGTCATTGTGACTCTGCAGTCATCCTTCATCAGCTTAACAATTGACTACAATGGCCCCTGTGGGATGTACCTCAGCAGACACCTCCATCAACTGGAAAGACCCCAAAAGTACCTCACCAGGAGTATCAAAGAGCTTGAATAGATGCCATGTGTTGCCTGATTAAACAAACTGCAGCTCCACACACTGCCATACTGCCCACCCAGAGGCAAGCTGTGCCTGATGTATAAAGCCATGTCCAAGCTGGAATCAATGAACATGCTGCACCTTGTACAATCTGAATGGCAGTGAGCTATGCACATGAGAGACCTGAACCCCAGCACTGACATAAATAGGACAAGCTGTACTGAATGATCCATAACACAGAAGCCACCCCCACTCTTGAGTAAACTCCCAGTACAGGTTAGCCAGAGAGTCACTCATCGACTCTCCTCAAGAGGAATCTTGATGAGTGGATGGGAGATGGTAGGTTTACCCTGGGTATCATTGTTATGTCACAGGTAGACGGAGGCACAGTATACTAACCATGACATATGTCATGGCAAACTCCAGTTACAATGTGTGTCGAAGGACAAACACACTCTCTGACTAGCATTAGAAATGGCCTAGGGCACATCGCTAGTGTTTGCCAATGTCCACCTATGTTGTGGAATACACTACCAATGTTGGACAAGTCTGGTTTAAGTAGTCCATATCTGAACATAATGCAACATGGTCATATGTGCACAACTGGCCCCTAACCAGTCTGTTGTGCTCACTATGAAAATGTAAAGCAGTGATAGGACTAAAGCCCAGGATACTGTCCACCACAGTGAAAGTACTGAACCAGTACACTATACGGTACTACAGTGTTAGGTCAGTATGAAAGGATGTTGACAACTGTATGCAAAGTATCCCAAGCAAACCCTGCAGGCACAGTATAATCCCTGTTGTGGTCATACACAAAGCAGTTGGACAGTAAGTACACATCATGACGCACAACACACAACCATAAATGTGAGATATTGTTGAAGTTCACACTCATCCACAAATGTGGTGGACTGCAGAGTTCAACATATGGAAAGCTCACACTGGGCATGCTTGCACACTTTGATGACTGAGACATATGTCAGACAACATGCCATGGAAAACCTGAACTGGGCATGCTCACACACTTAGGCCATATCTCAGTTTAGCAGTTGGCCACACATATCTGGTATTTGTACGTGTTATTCCAGGAACCAACCACATTACAGCAATCTGCCCAGTGCACACAGTTAAATGACTACAGAGACATAAGTGATATAGTGGATCCCTCTCATAGTCAAACATCTTCCACAGATACACAAGTTGTTCATAGAAACAGGGAATGCTATGGCAATAAAGACCTGCAAAGAGTCTATCAGCAACAAATATTGTGCATCTGACAATTAAACATATGGGTGTAGAGGTCAATACTAGGCTGTTTGCCCTAGGGAATGGAAGCTTAGCCAGAGTGTGCTTGGCGTCTGCCTCCCCAGTACAGTAGGCTACTGTGCCACTGTAAAGTAGGCCACATAAGGCATCGTTTGAGGCTAGTGTGCTGTGCCTCTGTCAAGCAGGGACACAGTGGAAATCCCAGGGGTTGAATTTGCTATGCCACATCCATGTTGTTGGTGTGTGCTGGAAGAGGGTTGGTGAGGACCTCTAACAGTAAGTGGGCGTCAATAACAGACTGAGGGGAGCCTTATCTGCAGTGTCTGGACAATTTCACTGTCAACACTTTGTCGTGATGATTATGAGGGATTGAAGTGTCATGCCAGTACTGTTCAGAGATGTCCTCCCTCTGTGGGATACTGCTCTGCAATGTATTAGCTCACTCCGTCTGTTGGACAGCTCATATATGGCTGGTGTACACCTGACAGGTGTCCTGTTGTGGAGGAGTCATGGGTATATTTGGGATAGCATGATCAATGCAAATCTTCCACATGCTCATAGAATGCAATTGTCAAGGATTATGCAGAGTGGCCTGTATACTCCCCCAGCATGGGTCCTTTGAAGTCTTCCACCCCAGTTTTCACAAGTGTAAAGTCTGCTTTTGATAAATACACTTTGTTTGCAGTGACAACCTTGCCTGGGGGTGGGGATGGGATATGGATGTCCAGGGAAAGGTGGGTATGGTCAGATATCAACAATGGTGGTCTACCTCTGGTGTGGAACAGTGAGTACCCATGTTATAGATGGTCAGGTGCAATATGTATTCCCCTTGTGGCTGTGGTGAGTGGTCCTGCCATAGCACATGGACTCACAAATTGTCATGGCTGTAGGGTAATGTTGTAGAGGCCTGAGTAGTTCCCACACACAATATACCTGTACCTGACGTTAACAACTGGAATGGTGTATGTGAACACCTTCATATCTTGGCACTGTTCCCAGGGAAGCAAAGTGTGTGTCCTGGATGTGGGAGGGGTGGTTCAAACTGGTTGTGTTGTGTGTTACAGGTCCTGTGGACACGAAGCATGGTATAGGACATAACCTGCCAGTGCTGATGTGCATATCTGACCCTGAAGTAGGTGGCTGCAAATGCATATATATTCTATCCCCCACCTGACAGGTAGTAATAGATGTACATACCTCTGTATAAATAATGATGTCAGCACCCTATAAATACTGCAGGTGCAGAACAGATACCCAGTAATTCGGATAGTGCGCTCTGCTAATGCGTCTCCCTCAAGTGTCATAATATAGTTAGGTAGGGGTTTGAATCCTGCAAATGCTTAGTGTGTGTGTGTGTGTGGGTGAGCGGGGATGGTGTGTGTGCAATTCTGTGTGAGAGGAATGTCCCTTTTGGCAACTAGGAAAACACACTACAGGATGCACATTCCCCTTTCTAAACACTGATGATGTCAGCACCCTATAAGTACAGCAGGAGAAGGGAAAGCTCTCAGTAATGCGAATAGTGCGCTCTGCTAATGTGTCCGTCTTGAGTGTCATAACATAGTTAGGTAGGGGTTTGAATCCTGCAAATGCTTAGTGTGTGTGTGCAATTCTGTGTGAGAAAAATGTCCCTTTTCGCAACTAGGAAAACACACTACAGGATGCACATTCCCCTTTCTAAACACTGATGATGTCAGCACCCTATAAGTACAGCAGGAGAAGGAAAACCTCCCAATAATGCGATTAGCACGCTCTGCTAATGCGTAGATCTTGAGTGTCATAACATAAGTAGGTAGGGGTTTGAATCCTGCAACTGCTCAGTGTGTGTGTTTGGGTGAGGGGGTTTAGTGTGTGTGCAATTCTGTGTGAGAGAAATGTCCCTTTTGGCAACTAGGAGAACACACTACAGGATGCACATTCCCCTTTCTAAACACTGATGATGTCAGCACCCTATAAGTACAGCCGGAGAAGAAAAACCTCCAAGTAATGCAAATAGCACGCTTGGCTACTGTGTCTCGTACTAGTGTCATAACATAGTTAGGTAGGGGTTTGAATCCTGCAAATGGCAAGTGTGTGAGGGGGGGGGGTGCAATTACATGTGTGAGAGAGCTGACCCTTTTGGCAACCAGTACAACACACCAGCTGCTGCATATTCCAATCTCTACACAGAGATGATGTCAGCACCCTACAAGTACAGAAGAAGAGGGCAAATCTCCCAGTAATGCAAATAGCACGCTCTGCTACTGTGTCTCTCAGTACTGTCATAGCACAGTTAGTTATGGCTTTGAATTCCACAAATGCCACGTGTGTTTTTGTCACACAGAATGCCCATGTGTGTGGGTTGTTGTTCACAATAATGCATGACATCGATTAAACCAGTAATGGCAATGCACACAGATGATGTATGTGTGTGCCAAATACACATATATACCTGTGACCTTCAATAGTTCCCATGTCTGACGCCTGCCACATGTGAATACATGGTATTTGCACTGGATAACATTATGACTGTGGTTTTCTGTGTGGGTGCTGCATGTGGTATGTGTATATACAGTGTGAGTTGTATATGGTATCATCCTAGCAGCGAGGGATACACATCTGGTCTGGGGCATATAGTCTACATGTTGTTGATGAACATGTGCTGCATGTTTTCACCTGTTGTGGGAGTGGTAACAAGTTGTTCCATAGCAATGCAGTGACTACATGCTAGGAACCTTTCAGCTAGGGTGTTGTAGCTACAGTAATTCATCAGCATTCAGTAATACTTCAGCATTCTTGGTGAGGGTATGATGCCAACCAAGGTCAGGGTCATACCAGCCTGTGCCACATGATCAGAGAGCCCTTCTATGTTCCCTATCATGTAGTCCAGCGAGGTACATCACAGGTCAGCCATAGTGGCATGGACAATGACTGAGTCATATGTGTCCATGCCTCTGACTGACCTGTATGCTTGTGTTATGGGGTGGACCATAGTGCACCATGGGCATATCACTGTGACCTTCACCTTGTCCAGCCTGGTGAGCGGGACCTCACTGTACCGGACAATAAAGGTACTTAACACAACTGTAGCAGGTGTGTTGTCTAGCCATACAGGCTGTGACTGTTTGGCACACAGGATTTGTGTGCTATGTGTTGCACGTGCTGTGTTCTGGCTTAACGTATGCCTGTGTGCCAGCTGCAGAGGTGTCTGCTGTTCAGGCAGGATGCTATTCTGAGGCTCCATGAATGCCCCAGTGTGTTCATGTGTTTGGATTGCTGTCAGTGTAGGTCTACATCAGACTGGTATTGTAGTCACTGTAGTATTTCATGCCACCTGACAGGCTATGCCAGTACTGGGTTCAGAGTGCTTAGTCCCCAGTTTGGCTATGTGGTTGCATCTCACACATGTGTTGTACGTCCATGTGTAGGGGAGAGGGTTGACTGTGTACATGTGGCAGCTGTGACATTGCCACATGACTCACATATTCCACAACTGTACCATAGAGGTGACTGACAAGTGACCTTTGCACATGCTACCATAGTATTGTGATTGCCATGGTGATTAACAGCACATAGGGCCAATGGGGAACAAGGTACAGAAGGTGAGTATGTGAGGGTGTAGTGCCTGTGATTAGTTAGCACTGGCATATATGACTGCTCATGTGGTCAAATGCCAGGTAAGTCATATGCAATGTGTCACAGGCAACGTACATGTGAACAGGACAAACAGTGACGTTCTGCCAAGTGAGACGTGGACATACATATAGTAAGCTATGCAGATGTCAGTAGGAATCCACAGAAGCTCTGTAAATCTGCATTGCAGGTGGAATCAGTGTTCCAGGGTAACTGCAAGCAAACATGCATGCAAACAAAACTACAGTAAGCAGGGCTGCATGTAGTCCATTGTACAACAAACAAGCTGTACCACTTCCAGTAGGTAACAGTGGAAATATGCAGGCACTATACACATGTACATGGAAATACACAGGTCAGATGGCCAGGGTCCAGTCTCAGCACACACAAGTGTACAAACCATGTACCGTCAGGATGTACAATAGCCGGATGGAAACCCAGGTGCTCACACCTGCAGTAATACACATGTCAAATAACAGACACTGAGCCTTCACTCAGTGGTTCCATACTTAGTAGGATGTATGCTACCTGTCCTGCCACCACAGTATCCCTGACATTTATGGGGCCTCTCCCTCCTGTGAAAGTTAGTTTTGTGTGTTGGGGCTGTCTAGCATGGTATGAGATGTGAGCTTGCAGTGCTAGGGTGCTCCTGTGTGTCCTGTACCAGTTGTATAGTACTGCACACATATCAACATCCTCAAACATCCGCATTGCAGAGTCCAGTGTGGGCAACATGCCACTTTCAGTTTACATGTCCATCATTGCGTATCAATACGTTCATTACCTTATCCCCTGTGCTACCTATGTATGTGGCCTTCTGTTGACATCCTTACCACCAGTATGCAAACATGTGCAGATGATACACTATGGTACTTACCATGGGTGTAGACAACAGTACAAGACAATCATACCCTTACTGCATCAGGCATGCTGGGATATACCCACAATTATATCAGCACACAGTACTGTTAACAACATGATACTATTACTACATGTCTATGTAGTCACCCTGTGCATCAGCAACATGTTAACCTGTGCCTGCACTGATGTTACAGATTGCAGGAGGTGGCACAGTTTCATCATATGCACAGGGTGTGAACTTGGTATGCCTGAGTCTGCCACTGATACCACCAATTGACATGTATGTGTATGTGTGTTGGTGAGGGACAGCAGTACAAGGTGGGGCAATGTTGATGCAGTGTGTGCGTGTATGCGGTAGCCCTAGGTGTTGTCAATTCGCTTGTGTGTATGGATGCACACAGTTCCACCTCATGGCTGCCATATACCAGTGTTTGTGGACAGCCACAGACTGTACCTGCCAGGTCATACAGATCAGTGTCTCTGGCCATGGACACGGTACCTGTGCCTTGCAGGGGTGCTACGGACCGTATCCGGTACCAATCCAGACTGGGTACTGTCATCAGAATCAGGTGTTCATTGACTGGACACAGATCCCTGTTGGGCCTGTCCAGAGCCACGTGCATGTGGTCTCCTGGGGTGGTCTGATGACTGCACAGACCCAGCATTGCTGGGGCTGCTGCTGGCACTATGGGGGCGGCCGCGGCCCTGTTGTCGTCAGCGATGACTGCCAGCTGCTGCTGTTGCTGGCATACGCCCACGTCGATGCCTCAACCGTCCACCATTGCCCTGGCTCATGGACATGTAGTTGTGGAACTGATCTAATATGTCCCCACAACATCTGTCTATGACATCGGTGAAATTACGGATGGCAGCCGCAATGTAACGCATACTGTCAGTCATGGCTGTGCGACATGCTGTCAGCTCCCTCAGACCCTGTCTGGTGTACCGTTCCATACGTGACTGTGCCTGCATGACAGCCCGAAACATAGCTGAGGTTGTAAGACTTCTGTGGGCACGTCTAACAGGGGCAGTACGCCCATGGATGCTCCCATGAGAACCCCTGGACATCTGTCTGTGTGGTACCATCTCAGGGCCATGCCCATGGCTGCTGCGTGGGGAAGCATGTGCCACAGATACCACATTACCCTGGTCAATGCCCACTGTATCCTGTCCATCACCTAGGGTCATTGGTGACAAAGGATGTGTTGACTGTGCGCATTGATGGGGTTGACAGCTGTGTACTGTCAATTGGCTGACCAATGACGGACCCTGGCACACCTTCCTGTGCCATTACACAGATGTCATCATTATCAGTACCAGTGGCACCTGATTCAGGTTCCCTACTGCATGACACCAGAGCAGCACCAGAACGTGTGGGAGGGAAACAGGAAACAGTTTACAATGTCTACACAATGTTACCAGTGATGCACACATGCACACATGCACAGGTGCACACGTGCACAGGTGCACACATGCACACATGCACATGTGCACACGTGCACACATGCACAGGTGCACACATGCACACATGCACAGGTACACACATGCACAGGTGCACACATGCACACAGTTGCACACTTGCACACAGTTGCACACTTGCATACTACTCAGTATGCGAGATATCAACACACAGACACAGACACACCTGCATGCATACACAGAGCACTACTAAGTGAGCCTAATATTACTATTACTATCAAGACTATTAAAGGTATTGTTAATACACACTCACCAGCATGGATAGGCTGCATTGCTGTTACACCGGAGGGTCTGCAGAAGTGAGGAAATTAATGTCAGTGGGCACAACTGTGCCATTGTTACTGAGTATGATACAGGTCAGTAGTACAACAGTTGCCTTTCACAGGTCAGCTGCTGATATTGAGAATATCACACTTGCACATTAAATACTATGATGACAGCTACAAACCAAGGACACACCTCACACATGCATTAACTACCAGTGTACACAACAGTCAACTATACATATGGCATATTACCTGCACGCTCGTAGTCATGGTGCTGTGTGGCTCCAGCCTCCATCATAATGCAGGTCTGCTGCTGTTGTTGTTGTTGGTGGGCTGGAGCCACAACACTTATGAGTAGTCCCTCCAGTCTGGTGAGTGGGGGATGTGTAGCCACCCCACCACCTGTGGAAACCTGTTGCCTGTGGATATCCGACGCATGCTGACGGACATTTCTGATTAAATCACTGCAGTGATGTCGTACCTGCTCATATGTCCTATTATGCGTGCCTATGTCATTTACCCGATGGACCAGGTCTTGCCACAGTGCAGCCCTCTCCTGCTGATTCTGGCTGGTGCCAGAAAAGAGTATTGCATAATCCCACACCAGGCTCTGGTGTATTTCCTCATCCTCAGCTGCAGAGTATTCTGGATTGCGCTGGTGAGCCATGGTCCTGAAAAAGGAAATAAAATGATATCAGCAAAATATGTCAGCAGAATTTGGCACACATACTACACATGCTACTCGACTGTTGTGATACAAGATATCTCACATATATAGCATCTGTCTGTCTATTGGTGGATACACATGTAAATGGCCAGGTATCAGTGCTCAGCCAACAACTGTGCAACAGTACCTGGCACACTCCATACGACATACTACCAAACCCCAGCAGTCAGAACACTGATTCAGGTCCAAAGCACCTCCTCACTCTGGGGGTTTGTATCGAGGTACTGTATGGGGTACATCATCAACTACTGTGATATGACCACAAACTAATTGCCCTGGATATACATATCCCACCTCCACCACCAGCACAAACGACTACAGTGAATAACATTTCAAATGCAAACTTTACACTTCGTAAGACTGAGATGGTATCCTTTAAGCCCACTGAGCCAGTGGAAGCCACAACCCACAATGCTGACTCCTTCACAAATGATTTCTATGGACATCTCCAAGAATGCATGGATCATGCAATCCCATATAAGACCAAGACATTATCCACAAAGGGAAAGCATCCTGTCTGGAGGACCCCAGCCATAGACAGATTGTATAACAAAAGATGGAAGCTACTGCAAGACAGAGCATAATTCCATAAAGGGAAGGCATGTCTGATCAGCACTAGTAAAGAGCTATGTTCTCTCATACAAACATCCATGGGCAACTTTGAGAGGGAAATCACCGGGGACACTACAGATAACCACAAGGCCTTCTTCAGTTATGTTAGAAATCTGGTCAGAAACCCTCCAATATGCTCATAGTTAGTACACAACAACAAATAATTCACTGAACCCACAGATTTTGGCAACATTGTGGCAGACAGGTTCAGTGAAATTTTCTCCCCTCCCTCTCCCCAAATGAAGACATACTTATCCCAGCTGAATGTAATCTCCCTGTCATCACAGATGTCCAGGTGATAGCCGCCCTCAGAAAAGCAAAAAACACAGCATCAATGGGACCTGATGGTATCCCCGGTTGCATGCTACATGAACTCCAAGAGGAGCTAAACACACATATAGAAGTGCTATGTAACACTAGCCTGACTACAGTATATGTACCTGTACACTGGCGTACAGCAGCAGTGGTTCCACTCCACAAAGGAGGCACCTCTACATACCAATACAATACAACACAATACAATACAATACAATACAATACAATATGCTACTGCCCCTGGGACTATAGCAGCATACTGTTCTGCTACCCTGACCATTGTGACACATGTGATGTGATGGTACCTGCTCCTGTCAAACAGTTACACAGGGTGACTCATATGGCATATTACCTATCTGACTAACATTCAGCAGGGGTATGTGTGACATGTACTCATGGGGAGTCTTGCTTCTTAACGCTGTGTGGTTTATTGCAGGGTATGTCTTATGTGTGGGTAGGAACCTGTACCTCTGCCATGTGCTCTCTACTGCGGTGTCAAGAACGACACACAGTGGTCATTTAGGTTGTGGATGGTGTGAGGTGTTACTATGGTTGTTGGACATCTGTCATGGGTGTGACTTAAGTATGTAAATCCAGGAGTGGTAACCTCTATGTGGGTAGTATGTGTGCACTCTGTGGTGTTGTCAGTCACTGTGCATTGGTAATGTGTTTGAGTGCATTGTCACAGTGTCATACATGTCACTGTGTCCTTCTCCATATCTGTAGCTGTCATGTGAGGTACATACCGTGGCAGCCATTGTGTGGTGTGGAGGGGTACACTGACCTACATGTCCATAGCTGACACACCATGTCTGCTGACACATACCATGTACAAGTATTCCAGGAATAGTGTGCCACTGTGACTATCATTGGGGGGACTATTGCACACATTTATGACCCTGTTCACCCCTGACACATGCAGTCATGGGCAGCCAATCACATATCTGGTGGTTACTGGTGTAGGTGATTTGAAATGGGGTATGGTACTCAAGTTTCGACACTGGTGTTCACTCCATGCCTTTGTCACCAGGCACCTGTTGCAATACATCTGTACACATGTGCCTCACTCAGAATATATATACATCTCTCTCTATATATATATATGTATATATATATATATATATATATATATTTATCTATATGTATATATGTATATATATATATATATATATATATGTCTATATATATATGTCTGTATACATATACACATATATATATCGATGTACATATATTCCCATAGATATGGAGGGGGGGGTGTGATAGAGAGGGGGTGAGAGTGACAGAGGGGGTGGGACAGGGGGAGTGTGAGATCTTCATATACAGTCATATCTGTAGATAGTCAGATCTGTCTGTCTATGTATATGTATCTACATATATCTATATCTGTATGTGTGTATTACATGTATATGTTTGTACATATTCTATCTATCTACATCTGTCTATGTATTCCTACATCCCTCTCTATCTATGTATACATATATGCATATTTTATATATATATATATATATATATATATATATATATATATATATATATATATATATATATATATATACATACATACATATATTGACATACATACGTATCCATATGATAGATAGGTATATCAACATGTTTGTTTACAAAACTGTATACACAAATTAACATACTGCTAAACATACATAACTGTGAAACCTACTTTGTACATTGCACTACAACCTACATTCAACCTACATTGATATGTGCACATAGATGCCCTCACATACATATGTATGTACAGCCTTCACTGATAGTTGCTGTATGTCCCCTGCCCTATGCACATCTTCATATACATATAGATACAGACCAATGACACATTTGGAGGGTTCACAGTATGTAGACTTTTAAAGTATTACTTTACATTACCTGTGTTTGTCACAGCTGCTTGCGTTGCCTTTTGGATTGGTGTCCTGCTGCTGTTCCATTTGACAGATGTCAGCTTTCTAGTAGGCTTTGTTGAGTGTTTTTATTTGTGTATGTTTCTCTCTCTCTCTCTCTCTCTCTCTCTCTCTCTCTCTCTCTCTCTCTCTCTCCCTACCTCCAGAGGGTGCAATGAAAGTATTGCATGTGTGGACTGGGAGTACAGCATGCTTTTGTAGGTATCTGCATATGTCCATGTGATGGCCTCTGCACCAATTGTTAGCCAGCATTTGCTAATTGCATGCAGCCAGTTGTGTACTGATTGCAGTTATCACTGTGATTTCAGGACAGTGCTATAAAAAGGTATGTGAGATAGGCGTAGCCCTTTCAGAGTTTAGGGGCAGGGACCATGCTGGTATTCTGTGGACACTGTTCTGTGAGTGTAAAGGTTAGTATCTCTCTCATATTTCCGGCTGTGTTGTAGATTAGCATTTCTCCATTCATTTCTCCAGTTTCCTGTACTAAGTGTGCATGTACACTGACACCTAAGACTACTACTACTGTTAATGTGGGTGGGTGTGCTTTCCTGTGGGACATGTGGTGTAAGTGGTATATAGCAGTGACTCTTGCACTTTGTTGCTATGGCTTCAATACTTGACCTTTACATTCACTACTTGTATGCCTGCTAGGTGTCTTGACTGTAGTGTGTTGCTGTGGCTTTCCTATTTTCCATGTACATTCACACCTTGGAATGCTTGCTATATCTGCTAGGGTGTTACTGCATGCAGTGTGGTCTGGCCATGGTGTGGGCTTTGACATCTATTAGGGTATTTGAGTATGCTGCTGAGCAGGCCCCAGAGACTCTCAGGTGCATCTTTTATCTGCCTCATGGAATGGCACATATCAGTGGGGTACACCCATTAAATTGTCTGGTATTCTGCAGTTGTGACTGTGGGTTAGCATGAGCATATGTATTACTACACTATTTCCGACGTGCAAGTGGTGCATACTTTCAGTACTTCATAGTTACCATTGCATGTGTTGTAACACCTTTCTGCCTACTGTTTGTACATTTCACAGGGAGTCTGTGGGGCATCCCTGTAACTCAGTCACTGTTGCTATGTCTAGGCTCTTAACTATTCAAATATGGCAGTGTCAGACCTCTCAAGTGTACAGATATTTGCAGGATGTCCAAATTTTTGCCTCATATTTTGGTCCATATCTCATAAACAGCTTTTTCTGGCAAATCACTCAGGGCTCAAGTCAGACTATAGTGACAAACATTTCAGTTTCAGACTTCATACCCTTTCAAACATCCAACATAATGCATAACCTGTTACTCTCTCAACTGTTTAAGTTTGTTGGAGCAATATTTGAAATGTGTCCCTGTTTTTAGGCCTTTGCTCCACATTTTTTATTACTTAGTCTGGATCTGTTGCTGTAAGAGGTTGTGGGGTATGGGCAGTGATTATCCTGCTGTGAGTATGTATGTGGCTTGCAAGGTGCTACAGTGACATTATTACCTACTAGCTACCAAGTAGCATGGCTGTTTCTGTTCACACACTACTATTATAGTAATCCACTACATTTGACAGTAAATATACATGACATGCTTTGTGTACTACACATCCTATATTCCCTTTACACTCATTCCTACTATTGCATGATATATTTATTGTAGCACAATGTTCTTATATAGCAGTCATGGCTTAGTGGTAAGTCATGCAGACTACTGTTTCCAAGGTCCTGGGTTTAGGACTGACAGTGGGATTTTATTTTGCTTTTGAGCAGACTACAGGCCTTGTCATTCAGAGTGACTAAGGCACTTTTAAGCAGTTGTAACCGGGTTAGCACTGGTTTGCACGGAGCTCACGCATGCGCACTGGCATTCAGCTCCGCGCATACCCACTTACAACTGCTTAAAAGTGCTTTACTCTTGCGCACACCCGCGCTAATTTCTTTGAAAGAAATGAAAATGGGGAGACAGGAAAGTGGTGAAAAAGGGGTCACAAAGAGGGTAAGACAGTAGGGAAACAAGCTCGGGTTTTGTAGGAGGGATGTAGGTAAGGCCCATAGCTGCCCATTTCTTCATCAGCAACAGCTGTGCATATGTTTGTAATTTGGTGTGACATTTGAAACCTTCCACACCTGAGAGAGGTGTAAGGACAACAATAATACTTGTTGTACAGCCAATTGTAATTGACAGTTTCCATGTCCAGCAGACATGTGTGCAAAATGGGCAGCTATGTATGGGGCGTAATTTTTTTGTGGGTACAGAGTGCCCTTTTTTTTTCAGGTGAGAGTGGTATGTCAGGTACAGGAAGTTGGTATAGCTGGGGAGGTAGGTTGGGTAGGTTAACAGACAAGACAAACAAGACGCATACAGGGGTGGTGTATGACACATGTGGGGGGGGTTACACAATTGACGGGGATGGATGTTTGGATATCTCGAGCCCATGAGCCCACAGATGGCAACAGTGGAACTGAGATCCCAACCCATGGGCAGTTGCCACTGTGCCTTCACTACCCAGGACGGGGCTGTGCTGGGGGCTGTGTAGGCCGGGCAGCAGGCACGCCCGTTAGTTGTGCCACCCATGCCTCAAGCTGGCGTAGAGGTCCAAGAACAGTGTCCCGGATCTCCCTACGCACCACAATCCGGACATTATGGAGGGTGAGTGGATGTTCTCCTCCGGCCACACTTGCAGAGGGGGGACGAGCCCCATCCCCTGCAGCGCTTCCACCCACAGGGCCACCGGAGGAGGGTCCGGTCTGGGCACTACTGCCAGGTGCACTCGCCAGCTGAGGAGGGAGAGGTGGGTCCGCTGGAACCCGCCTTCCCTGTCGTCCTATGTTTTGCATTATGTTCTGACAGTTTGGGTTAGTAACGTACAGTATCATTCACAATTAGTTGTAACAGCATGCATTAGTATTCCCATTAACCAAACACCCATATATTCAAACCATTGAACAGCAAGCATAACACATGCATAATTTGAACAGCAATACACAATCCAACAACATGCAGGGTTGATTGATGGCAACAGGCCATCAGGTTTGGATGTATGAACAGGGCAGATGCATCAACGTACATGCAAATATGTATGAACCAACAGGACAAATGTCCAGGGGTGTTAACTGTGATTGCACATACCAATTTCACGTGGAATGGATTATATGTGGTTATAGGGTAGGGTGAAGAAAATTTAAATAACAACTTCAAATACCAATACATATGATGCACATTTCTAATAGCTGCAGATATATACACACTACAGTTCTGCCTACAGTTTCCTATGTGATAACTATTTCAGGTTGGTGATAGGAATGTTACTGCTACATCAATATACATTTTCATTTTTATTCATACACATTCATATCTGGCTCTGTTCAGCTACATCATCCTGCTACATTTGCTTTATATAGCTATAGACAACTGTGGATGTTTGGTATTTCAGACAACCATACTATCTGCATATTGCAGACTGTGAGCAACATATCCAGATTTTGGGACACACATTCCAGCTGCGGTACCATTTTCAACACATGTTACTGTTTGGTTCTGCCTGTCACATTCATTTCATTCTGTACTGACTGCAGTATACTTTATTCAGGAGTTATTACTACTTTATTGGTGGATTCATAACTCTTTCTCACACTCTCTCACTTGTTTTATTTTTACAATTCAGGGTGGTACTTAATTCTAGGCTTTATTGACATGTTTTACCTGTAGTTATAACAATCCTTTCCAACAGTCTCACTTCTGTCATGTTTCTGTATTTCAACAGGGATATATTTCACACATGTGATTTACTCAGCTTCTGCAGCTGTTCTTTTCAGCCTGCTGCAGGTTATGTACTATTATATTACAGGTGGGACATCTTTATTTCAGACTTGTTTAATTTTTATGTTTGGATTACAGGCTGCATCACACTTTTGTAATCAAGCAATACTTGCAAACCCTCTTACACTGTTACTTGCACATTTTATTAATTAGTGACTACACTGCACTCTTTTGCTAACTGTCATACTTATATATTTATTTACAGTTACAGGGAGAGAATTACTGACCTGCCTGGTGGTGCAACCGTGCCAGCCTATCGCCATAGGCTCGACGGGTCGCAGAACGGACACCTGCAGCTGTAATATAAATACAGTAATATTGGAATACACATCTCCATAATATCAGCTAGGTTAATTTCTTACATAAATAATTAGATGTAACTTACTCAGTAGTGGGGCGTTGGGCATTTGCCGGGCCTCCTGGATCCAACGGTTCAGCTGGTCCTGCTTCCGTCTCTTCAGGTCGGCATGGTGGTGACAGACCTGCTCACCAGTCCTTGGTATCCCTGTGGCACTGGTGAGATCATGAGCCAACCGGTCCCACGCCTCAGCCCTATATGCTCCCCACAGGACCTGGCCCTGCATGAGTTGGGCCTCATGATTGTGGACAAGGAGCCAAACCATATATTTGGACTCCTCAACGCCCCACCTCTGTGCTCGGAAGCAACTACCCTCACCTACACCTGACATCCTGGCTGCAAGTCGGTTCTACAATCGGTTATGCTGTGTATTCCCGCCTATGGGGCTTATATATGCCGTTTTTCCCGCACTTATCTGTGATTGGCCATTTTGGAATTGTATCAGCTTCACAAAACATGCTTTGTCATGCTCCTCTTTCTATTCATTCCTATATATATGCTATTACTGCATTTCTAAGTGTAACTGTCATGGCTTAGTGGTTCTGTACTTTAACTATGGTGCATGGTATCCTGGGTTTGAACCTGGCCATGGCTTTTTATGTCTGTCTACACAGGCTAGGAGGTGTGTCTGTGTAAATGCAGTTTTGATACAGCTTGCTCAACGTTGCCCGTCGGTTAGCTTGTTGGCACGGGGCGCAGCTCCACGCAAACGGGTTACGCTGGTTTACACGTGGTTTGGCTGTCAGCACGCATATTACACTCAGCTCAGCTACGGGCACACAGTTTCAGCGTGTTAAAACGCTGCTCAACCCCGGGCACTCATTTTACACCTGTTAAACCACTGCTCACCTACAGGCAGATGTACTCAACTTGTTAGACTTTAGCTCAGCTATAGGCACATCTGACATTTTTTTTTTTTTTATTATCTCACATTTCTTCAAAATACATGGCCCATTTCATTACATTTTACATAAAATATAATTTTATATGTGTACATATATGTCAGGGACTTGTTTCGTGCTTATTTCACTAAAAATAAAAATTGATGTTGTAGGGGCTCGAACCATGACTGCCTGCTTCTCAGCTGACGTCTCTACCACTACACTATTGCTTTTTGGCTTACTTTGCATATTTAGTTCTTATATGCTTTTCCACTGACTGCTAACTGTGGCTAAGCTACGGGCACGCCTGCACAAACGAGTGCACTCACGGGCAAACATCTTTACAATTTAAAAAAAATATATAAGATGTTCATTTCTACATTTTATGTTCGTAGTCTGTGGGGGCATGTGTTGTGTTGTGTTTATTCACATTTACACGGACTCTGTCGTGGGGGTTTACTTTCGGGACTTTTACTCTTCTGGGGGCGTGTCCGTTTGCAGGGCTCGGTCTACTGACACGCCCCCTACTGTCTTCCACGGACCGTGTTAGCCTTAGGTGTGATTCAGCATGCCCTCATGCATATGCATGACATGCTGACATCACACCGTTTAACTGCAGCCTCCGTGTAAGCCTTGTAACTCTTACACGGAGGCTTCGTGAATTCTGCCCAAGGTCTGGACATATATTTTGTACTGTACCTTCGAGTCTACATTTTTCATTATAACTTTATATGTATGGTAAAACCAAGAGGGACAGTGCTTGATATTTACACAACAATAATTATTCTATTCACTTTCAACAGATTATTGGGACAGTCTAACTATTTGTCTTGTTTTATTATATAAACAGTGGTTTTTGTTCTGTTTAGCAGTTAATTTACTGTCGGGTGTACGCTTAATCGTTGAGACATTTGTTGAATTTTTCTTTATGCAAACGTTAATAGGGGAAGTCCAAAACTTCATAACAAGTTATATTTATGTCTTATACTAACTGGAGCATAGTTGTTTAACAACAGCAGTTTAACAGGATTGACATATCCATGGAGGGCTGTGTGTTATATTTTTTAAATAACATTCATACATCCAGCCATTACTTTTGGGCAGAATATAGCTTTCACATTCTGGTTTTCATGTCTTTTATTCCCCATGCTAACATTGGGGAATTGTAACCATTCATATGATGTGCTGGTTGTGTGTAATATTACTTACAATACTATTTTAGTTTTCCTGCATATCACTCAGATAATGGCAACGATTTAAGTTAAGCTAATAGGACTATTGCAATTGGCCAATTGTTCAATCAAAGTTAAGCAACTAAGGCATGTGGTATTCTGTTTTTCTACTTAACTGTGGCAAGCTTATACACACACATATATATATATATATATATATATATATATATATATATATATATATATTGGATTTACTAATCCATGGCCTTATGTCTTACAAATACTGATTGACCACCCTGTTTTATACAAACATTTGGATTGGTAACAATTATGATAGTTACAACTTCTTTTCATTTTAGAAATTAGTTCTACTATGTATGGTGCCTGTTTGAATATAGGTTGCATATATAATTATACTGTATTTACAAATTTGAAACTTTGCATTTTAAGATACTTCAGTTGTTGTTGTTTGTCTTTCGGCTTTTCCCGGTTAGGGGTCGCCACAGCGGAACTCCGGTCCGCTAATGATTGGCAGTTGGTTTTTATGGTGTCGAGTTGTCAGCCCAACGCCCAACCTTCAACGAAGGCACGCCCATTCAACGCATGTCTTACGAACGCTCACTCGACCGCATGATGATTGAATTTCACAGTATATAATTCTAGTGATTTGTTCAACAAGTTCTGATATTAACTTTTTTATGAAAGTTACCTATTAGGTTTGAGGCCTTACCAAACTTACATAGATATAAATTGAGTATCAAGCTAGTTTCCTGCTTATATTCATATATTATTTCATGGTTTGTTTAGGATATATCCTTTTGAGTGTGGATTAATACTCACATATTAGTAAATCTTTTATAGACGGCCATTTGGAAAGTTTATAATTACCATATCATTGTTTATTATTGCCATTATCTTTAGTTTATTTCTACATTTTTTGACTTTGGGGTGCAGCACCTCGGTGTTTTATCATTCAACTCCCACTGTAGTCTTTCAATTTTTTCATTCATAAGCCACGGTTGAATTATTATATTGTGAACAGAACAAAAAATTTCAGATTCAAAAATTTCAGATTCAGATTTGGCAAACATTTATTACAAGACCTGGGGCTTATTGGTTCAGACAAGGATCGGCTTATGGCCTGCTATAATATACTACTGAGTACTTTTGTGCTGTACTTAATTTCGGTGACATCAGTGTGAGTATTCCAATTGATGGCCTAGGGCTTATTGATCTAGCTATGAATTGGCCAGGGCCATTGCTATATACAATATTACAGCTATAAAAATATATTGTTTGCAACCATTATATTAATGTGGCTTTCTTGTTCTACAACTTCTGGGTTCCCTTTTTGATAATCTTTTGAGATTTAATTTTGGGCCTTTCAGTTAGCTACTTACATTCCAGATACATTATGGAATTGGACAATTTATTAAAGGGTCTTGCTTCTGATAGGAAGGACCTATCAGTCTTTGGACTGGGGAAACTTGGAGGGAATGTGGAAGGCACTGATGCTGTACCCAAAGTTGAAAGTTGTGAGACAATATTTCTGAATTTAAATAAACATATGCGCTCATTACGCAACAATGTCTGGCATTATAAGCTTTTCCGGGCTTACTTAACTAAAGGTATCACTCCACGTGGTTTACGTGTCCATACACAACCACTTGTCAGTAATCCTGACAACCTTTTATTGAAACAATGGGGTGAAATACAACAGGAAACTTCTCTCAAATTTGTAGAGATACTAGCTAATCACCATAACAGGATTATAGATTAAGAGATAGAATCTATCACCCAGCTAAGCGATATGGCAAAAAAGTATGAAGGACAACCCACATACCGCAGTAGTATTAAAAATCTAGGTAAGGAGCTGATGACTCTAGAAACTCAGCTTAAGAAAAGAAAGAACATGAAGTTCCTTAGGGAATTAGGGGACTACAATAAAGGGAACACCTTTCATTTTGGTAAAGAAAAACATGTCCGATTCACCCAACAAAATCGGACACCTTTCAAAAGGAAACATACAAAATCCATTTTAAAAAAAGGGACTCATACATAGTACTGACACATCAGGTGAGGAATCATCCTCAGGCTTAGATACAGATTCAGTGGGTGCCATAGGCTCACCAGCTATGAAAAGAAGGAACTCCATTGCCTTACAGGATTTACACCGGGGGGGGGGGGCAGGAAACATCGTGGAGGTAGACAATATGGAGAGCTTACTCCAAATGTTTGTACACAAAGAACAAATGTAAACATAAACATTTTTTCTCATGCATTCACCTCCTCTGATACTGAAATCCTAAATAAAGGTTTATCATTCATACCTGTTTTTTTTTTTTTTTGTTTCTGAAGAAAATTTTGTTAATGATATTCTTTCGTTTTGCAGGAATCTTAATTTAAAATTATTTTTTCAGGAACAGACAACCTTAAAGATCACTGATGACTTCAAATACCATAAATGTTCCTTTATGCCCCCTATGAATCAGAATGTATCTATATTTCAAAATGCCATTATCAAAGATCTTCACTTTCAGTTTAGGACACATAACCCCATGGCTAATAATATATCTAAAACATCCATGGACAATATTATTAATCTAGCTAATAACCATGAGTTAGTCATAATTGGGGCTGATAAGGGTGGAGCTGTAGTTATACAGGATTGGGAACAGTACGACAAAGAAGCTAACAGATAGTTGTCTGATGCACGTTACTTCTCCCACCTAAGTATCGACCCCACCCTCTTCTTTGAACAAAAAAATTGATGAATTTCTTTCTTTAGCAGTAGAAGAGGGCATCATCAATAACAACACTGCAATACAACAAACTATAACCAACCCATGTCCACAATATATATACTTTTTGCCTAAAATTCATAAAGATCTTAAGACCCCTCCTGGCAGACCCATTGTCTCTAACAGAAATTCACTTACTGAACATCTGTCCCTCTATCTAAACAAATACTTGCAACCTTTTCTAAAATGTGTCAGAACACGCATCAGGGACACCACAGAATTTCTTCAGATTATTTCTGAAGCACAATTAGAACCAGATTGGTTGCTGTGTACACTGGATGTCACATCTCTCTACACCAATATCCCACATTGGGCAGGATTAGAAGCCTTGGAATATTGGTTAAACAAAACAGAAATGTACAAACCTGGTTTCAATACTCTGTTATTGTGCCTGACCAAACATGTTCTTACAAAGAACATCTTCTTTTATCGGGACAAATGCTTCTTACAAATAAAGGGCACAGCTATGGGAGCATCTTTTGCACCAATATATGCAGAATTATTTATGGCATACATTGAAGAACAGATTATTTATGATAACTCTCATAACATATACATATTCAAAATGGATATCTGGAGAAGATATTTGGACGACTGCTGGTTGGTATGGAGATCGGATACGGAATACCTTTTGGAATTCATTACATATTTAAATGAAAACAAATGGGGAATTGAATTTACCATCAACTATGACAAAAATAAAATTATTTTTTTAGATGTTTTTGTTTCCCGTGCATCTGATCATATGTTGACAACTGAAGTATATTGGAAATTTCCCGAAAACAATTCGCTTCTCCATGCCACCAGCTTCCTTCCACCCCATATTTGTAAGAATATTCCTAAATCTCAATTTATGCGAATGAAACGCATTTGTTCCGATAATAATACTTACAAACCCTTTAGTTATGATTTTGTTCTTAGATTCAGGGACAGAGGTTACAAAATGGGTCAGGTCTTACATACCAAACATATAGTGGACAATATGGAGCAGGATAACCTCCTTCTCTACAAAGAAAAGAATCAGAAAACAGGTGGACTACCCAGACTAATCACCACCTATTGAAGCAAAACCAAAGCATTAATGAATATTGTCCAACAACACTGGAATATTCTGACATGTGATTCCAGACTGAGTGAACTGCTGGGGGATAGATGTCTCTTTTCATTCTGTAAAGGTAAAAATCTTTCTGCATTTTTCAATCATTTCAAACACGGGCAGCCTACCAATACCAAAGTAACTCAAACAACTTTATCAGGGGAGCCCTTAATTGGGTGCTTTCCTTGTGGCCATTGCATTCATTGTTCCAGACTATTAAAAACCAGAAGCTTCAGCAGTCAGAAGACCCCTCAAGTCTTTGACAAAAGGTTTTTTGAAAACTGCACCTCTGATTGGGTGATTTATTTGGCTAACTGCAGCTGCTCAGCCTTTAACATAGGTCAAACTTCCAGACCTTTGAAATTCAGGATATCAGAACATCTTAGTGAGATAAAACACCACAAAGAAACCAATGCCCTTTAAAAACACACTTTGTTACACAGAAATGCATATTTCAGTTTTACTATTATTGACAAAATTAATAGACCCAGGAATAACACATTGGGTTGGCATGACTTGTTGAATACTATGGAGAAAAAATGGATTGTTAAGCTAGGTGGTCTCTTTAAACCAGGTCTTAATGAGCATCTCTAATTGATCATACATCCATTTCCTTGCATATATAAGTATTTCTTTATTTGTTCCTCTTTTTACACTGATGAAGGCTTTGTATTGATTCAGCCGAAACTGGTTTGTCTTTAAAGAATACTTTTATTAAAGTATTATTTGGTGCCATTGTATGCTGGTCTGTTCATGATTTTTGGAATGCTTTTCATTTAAATTGAGACCCTACAGCTGCTGTACTCGCATAGTTTCTGTAGTTTATGTTCAGAGACCAACCAAGTATAGTTAAGAGTATATTCTCATTAAATTTACCAAGCAGTAATATAGTCTCCTATTGTCAGAGTTGAGGAGGTTTTCCAAATCTATAGCAATAGCTCATGTTGGAAGATAGTCAAATGCCCATCAAACACCGGTGGTACAGAGCTAGATTAACTAAATAAATCTTTGTTCCAAAGAATTTAGGTTTCCCTTTTTCTCCTTGCAGTTCATCACTCCCCCACCCCAAAATAAACAACACACTCTCTCATACAATTACGAATGGTAAAATTCATAAGCCCTACCTGAATCCGGGACATAGGGTAATGCGTAAAGTATTTGATCTCAGAAACATTATAATCATATGTTTAATGGCTCATAGGTTCATAGGTTCATAGTTAGGCGGGAGGCTATTGGCCGTAGGGCCTATACAAGCCTAGCCAAAAAGGTACCCTGGCTTTCACCACCCAAGAAAATTATTTTCCTGTGCCCCTGTTGTGCAGAGCCACAGAGGTGATCCCCGGGGTGAATTTCCTGTTTCCCATCCAATCATCAAGATTTTTCTTGAAGAGTGCTAATTTGGAGCTTTGTTTGATATAGATAGGTAGTTTGTTCCAAAGTATGGGAAGTCACTGGGACAGGAATCTATCCCTCCAGCATGTTCTGTTTATTGTGATGACAAAGTTTAGGTCCCTAGATTGTGAAACTTGAAGGGATTGGGATTTATTTAAGTGGAGCATGTCCAACAGCTCTGGGTTTGACATAGCTTTGTATGTTAGGCAGAGATCGCCTCTGAGTAGGCAATATGCAATGGAGTAAAGTTGGAGTTTTTTGAGACGGTCTGCCTAGGGCATCTGTTTGAAGCCGGTAATCATCTTTGTGAGGTATTTTTGTGGCCTTTCCAGTTGTTGTAGATGTCTTGTGAGGTACATACCAAAAGGGGCGTTGCACTCTGTAATTGGTCTAATGAATGACAAGTAGAGGGGAACAATGACCTCTTTTATCCTGGGTGAGAAACCTTTTGTGATGAGGTGTGCCACATAGAAGAATTTCCTGACTACTGTGGCAATGTGATTATCAAAGGACAGACTACTGTCCACCTCTGTCTCAAGGTCTCTTATCACACTTTCAGTGTTAAGTAGATGACTACTACCTATGTGGTAGCTCGTGGGTACAGAGTTTTTACCAAAGGAGATGACAATGCACTTTTTGGCATTGAGCTTGAGGCCATGGCTTTGACACCAGGCATCTGTCTCAGTGAGGCCCTTTTGTAGGATGTCCACATCGTTAGGAGTTTCAATTATGGCTCCTAGTTTGCAGTCATCTGCGAACTTCATTAGCCAAAGACCTTCTGTGTTAGCCTGTACTAAAGTAGATACCAAACAGGAGAAGACCCAGGACTGAACCCTGTGGTACTCTACTCGTCACTGAAGTCGGATTTGGAGTCTGCTACCTTCACAGTGTGGGTTCTGTCAGTGAGCCAGCTGGCAAGCCATCTTGTGACATAGGGATTTATACCTAGTTTAGTGAGTTTATCTATAATTCCAGAGTGGGGGATGGTGTCAAAAACCTTGGCGAGATCTAGATAGGCTGTGTGAACCACCTTACCCTCATCTACGGCTTTGGTGACTGCTTCAAAGAAGTCTATCAGGTTTAGGAGACATGATCTGCCTTTTACAAACCCGAACTGGGTGGGGTCCAGGGTTTGTCGATTACTAATGTCTTTGTTTATAAGTTCCATGATGATATGTTCAATGACCTTGCAAACCAGGCTCATTAGGCTAATGGGGCGGTAGTTCCCGGGGTCTGTGGTGGCTCCCCCTTTGTGCAATGGGATAACCGTCGCTGTGTACCATTCAGTGAGCACAAAGCCTGAGGTGAGGCTATGATTGAACATGGCACTTTGGTGGGGTGCCAGTTCATTCTGTAGTTCATATAGAATGCAGCCTGGGATGTTGTCAGGTCCCATGGATGCTGTGTTCTTGGCTTTGGAGTGTGTGGTTTTTACCTGTGCAGCCATGATTACAGGAGCTTTGTATTCTTCCAGTATAGCGATGGGTCCTTTAGGGGGTGAGTGGGGCTAAAATTAGCATTGAACCTATCTGCCAGGATGTTGGCAATATCAGTTTGTTCTGTATATTTAGTGCCATTGTGCTGTAACTCAGAGCAGATCTGAGTGTTGCCATTGAGATTCTTGACATAGCTATAGAATGCTTTGTGGTTGTCTTTAGAATCAGTGGCGATTTTGTTTTCATAACTAGCTTTGGAGGATTTTATGAGGGATCTCAGGTTCTTACTGAGGCTGACCAGGGAGTTCTTCCAGTCATGGGATTTTACTCTTTTTTGCAACAGTTTCTTTCTTCTGTTGTAGAGTTTGTTTATGGCAGGGGACCACCAGACTGGCTTCCTTTTTTTGGAGGATAGCATCTTGGTTCTGTTAGGGATAACACGATCCATGCACTCGTGTAAGTGCTTATAAAGTGCATTTGTGTATGATTCAGCAGTTGTACCTCTATTGTCTGTCTGCATTGGTGTCATGAAGTTTGCCACTTCTGTCTTAAGAAGTGTGAAGTTGGCTTTGGAGAAATTTTTTACGGTGGTTTCCCTAATAGGGGATGGGGATGGGATGTGGACGTCTAGGCTGATTAGCTTGTGGTCGGATATGACCAATGAGGAATTGACCTCTGGTGTGGAACACCGGTCACCCATGTTGGTAATGACCAGGTCTAGGATATTGCTGCCCCTGGTGGGGGTGTGGATAAGTTGATCCAAGGCATTGGAATTTATGAATTCCAGAAAACATTGAGCAAAAGAGTTGGTACATGAGTAGTTTTCCCAGTGAATGGTGGGGTAGTTGAAATCGCCCATTATTAGGGTGTTGGGTTGTACCCTAATATTTTCCAGTGTATCAAGAAACGAGGAGTGGGAATCCTGAGGCATGATGGGGGATCTGTAGCAAGTTACAATTTGGATTGCGGTCTTGCCCAGAGTTAGTTGCACCTGGATAATCTCGGATGCATTATGCTGCGCAACTAGCCTGGAGGTGTGGATATCCTTAATGAATATGGACACACCTCCACCTTTAGTGTTTCGGTCAGGGTTAGGTGGCCGAAAGGTGTGGTATGAATTATAGCCTGGTAATGCAGGGGTGCTCTCTGGAGCCTTGAACCAGGTCTCTGTCACTGCACAGATGTTGATGTTCTCCATTTTAAGGAGTGCCTCGAATAAATGCATTTTGAGGTTTAGACTTCTAGCATTGAGTAGCATTACCCTCATATTTTGTTTGCTTGTACCTGTTACGTTAGTGAATTTGTCATTTGAACCTTGCCTAAAAAAGGCACTATTATGGGTGCCAATAGCCTTAGCCAGTATCCGGAATCCCAAGAGTGACAGGTGCAGGCCATCTCTGGCAAAGCATCATGGTCTGTTGAACATGTCATCCCATGCAGACAGATACTGGATCCCCTTAGAATGACATCAGAAGCTTAGCCAGTTGTTGAAGTCAAGTCATTTTGTCCTTGTACTGTGGTATCATTCTGGGTAATAGCAGGATGCTACTCAGGGCTAGGGTTATACCTGCCTGGGCTACAAGATCAGATAGCTCCTCCATGTCTCTTTTCATGTAGTTCAGGGAGGTACGTCTCAGGTCATTCACACCAACATGGACAATGACAGAGTCATATTTGTACTTGTTGTGGAGTGACATGAGTGAGTGCATTATGTGGCTAATCCTGGCACCCGACAGGCAGCTGACAGTAACTTTCTCCTTGTTTAGCCTGGTGAGTGGAACATCAGTGTGCCTGATTATAGAGTCACCTATGACTAAAGTGTTGGGTACGTTGTTATGCCTTATGGGCTGTGGTTGAGTGGCACACTGAGTTTGTGGGCTATGTGTCATTTGGGTTGTGTTGAAGGGGTGGAGGTCACATGCATTTCTGCTTTGGAGGTCTCTGTTGCTTGAGCAGATTTTTATTGAGAGCCTCCATGAATGCAGGTGTGTGTTCTGTGTTGCTATGTGTGTGTTTTGGTGGTGTAGGTTTTGAGGGACTATGTGATGTGTGGTGTGGTGCAAGTATTTACCTTCTCCTCTTGACTGTCTAGACCAGTCTTGGGTGAAGAGAGCTTTGCTTACAGTTTGGCTATATAAGTGCATCTCTCACAGGTTGTAGTGTTGGGTGGCAGGAGGAAAGGGTTGTCTGTGTACATGAGGCAATTTCTGCATTGCCCCAAGATGCCCAGATTCATCAGGTAAACAGGAGAAAACACTGGAAGCTGATCCTTAGACAAGCCTGGATAGGTGCTTATTTATTAAGTACTAAAACTGTTCTCCTCTAGACAAGTGAGGAAAGTTGAGTGCTGTAGTAATTTGTAGCTTATTTAGTGCTTACAATGCGTTCTGAACAAGTGCTGAGCTCAAAGAAACAGATTTGAGTGCAAAAACTAAAAAAAACTGGCTAGTTCTAAGGGAAAATTTGAAGAGCAGACTTTATGGCACCAGAAATACTTTAACCCTAGCTAAGCGGCGATGCATAAAGTGCATTTGTTTTTTAATATAACAGTAGCAAATGAGCAAACTGATTTAAACAAATTAACCAATAAAAAGCTAAAAACTGAGCCCTGTTCCAGCAGTCTTTGATCAGACAAGTTCTAACTGCAGACTCCTGCCACTAGGGTGCAGGGGAACCTTCTCCAAAAAAAAAGATGGTCTGGATTAGTGCTCAGGTTATACAAACAAAGCTCAATTCAGCAGGTCTGAATTTAGTCTATGCTGCAGCAAACAAGGCGCACCAATTTCAGAAAGAAACAGTTCAAATAAGCAGGCACAATAAGCCTTTAACCAGAATCTCCCAGCTCAGAAGGGTAGAATCTACCCCCTCCTCCCACAACAGTGCAGACCACACCTTCTTAATGTAAAATAACTGGCCCGAAGCCCAAGTGCTTAAACCAGAACTAATACACTCTTAGAATAACAGACACTAAGCCTTCAATCAGCAACTCCCAACTTAGAAGGATGTAAGCTACCTGTCCTGCCACAACAGTGTAGACCACAAACCTTCTTAATGTAAAACAACTGGTCTGAAGCCCAAGTGCTTCAACCAAGCATACTAAAAGTAGTCAAGGGTCTGGGACAAAGAAAGCTCTCTCAGGATATTCACTGTTATCAGTTCTTCACTTCACTTTCCAGCACAGAATTAGTGGTTCTATTTTTTTCTTCTGTGACAACAGTCAGTGTCCCAGAAGAAAGTTGCCATTATATAACCTCACAATTTTCATAGGTAAATACCAGGCAATCCATCTGCAGATTATACACCTAGCCAATAACCAGACAGTGACCAAGTGAACAAAGGTGAGAATCAAACCTTGTATTTGTGAGGTAAATACCCACAATCAATAGGTCAACCCCCAAATTCTTTATGTCAACCCCCCCAACCCCTACCCACAGTGCACATTCCAGATTTCTATCTATACAAAGGTCATGCAAAGCACCTATGCATAACCAGTGCATACCACCCCAGTACTGCACCCTAATTCCATCATTATTACAGCACCCTAATGCATCCTTGAAGTGTTGGGAGCTAGCAATTTTCAGAAGATAACAGGGCAAGATGTATTCCAACCCTTACAGACATTTAGGGATGACTATCATTGCTCATCTGCCTAGAAGTAAAGCCATTGGTCTAAAATTCAAGCACAGCAGCAGAAGCATTGTACAAAGAACACCACATTGCAATACACAACCTCTCTTCACTACTGGCCTCTGTCAAAGAGCTGGACTAATGGGAAGCAGAGAAGCATCATGTTCTGTGGTCCTTTAGCCACCATAGATTCTACTGTAGTCTTAGATCTCACAACAAACAACATTATAACACAACACGTAAAAAAGATGAAGCAAGAGCTTGGACCAAGCATACTTCCCAGTCAGGGTTTTCTCGTCAACTGTTTTAGTTTATTTTCTTTCAGGCTGTCTAAGTTTCTTCTTTGCTGGTATCCAGGCAGTGTACATACTAGCCAGTAATTGAATTTTACTAAATCTGGCAGAATTACTAGCCCTTATCTCTCAGCTTCTTTTTTCACACTGGGAGTGCTGAAGTCAAGCTGTTGATCAGTGTGCAGACATCTTGAAAGCCCAATACTGTATTCCTTATAATTTATAATATTACCCTTCCCTAAACTTTGTCTTGTGCAAGAATACATATTTTATTAAGAAATAATTTATTTTCAGAATTATTTTTCATTTACCTCTTCTGCTGAAGTGGAATTAATTAGTGACAGAAATGGATGAATTTCTTTTTCATTTGCAATACTCTTGTAGAAGAAAAAACTGAAAATTTAAAAAAGAGGAAGAAATAAGATGGATTAACTTGAACCTTAATGTCTGTGAAAAATGCTTGCAAAACTGAAATGCATTTAGAGATACATTTTTGTTTGTTTGTCTGTTTTCTGGTTGGTTGGTTGCTTATTTAAACATTGGTTAACCAGGTGAATAAGATGATCAGAGGACCCTTTTAAAGCGATGACCCATACCAGAGGCAAATGTCAATAAATAATAATATATTTATGTATGAGAAATGTGTACAGTTTAAAATAATATATAGAAAAGAACATAAATGAGCAGTATTTACTGTTTAGAAAAAATATATAGAATGGAAGAAAATGAGAAAAATACTGAATTTGGATTAATACATGGACTGGAAAATGAATGAGTGGAAATACACTTTGGAACAATACCTAGTTCAAAATACAAATGAAGGGTGAATCATCCTATAAGTGGTCAGCTAAGCTATGAAGTGGATGAGTTTACAACTCATTAGTCACAGCAGGATGAGTTATAAGTTGTTGATTGCTTTCTCTTATAGAAAACCATGGCCTGAATTGTTTCTGCTGTAACCCGAATAGTGGTTGACACCTTAGGCCTTTCTTTTCACCCAGGGATTCTCAGCTCCCACAACCTCAGAATGAAATGACTGTTTGGGTACAAGTATGAGAACCATCATGTTTGGTCCTGTGATGAAGGAGTAGCGATTAGAAAAAAGTAAGACAGTAACTCAATAAAAAAGAGGAAAAAAAATTGTTTTATCTTTCCAAATTAGTAACGTTTACAAACTAAAGAAAATGAGAATAAATGTGCCCATCTTCTTCAGAGCAGCAAAAAGAACAAATAGAGCAAATGTCTATATTTTGAACTACTATAGCTCAAGTCAGAGAGAGAGAAACTGAATGCTTTGACTTTTTGCCAATGGGAAAAATGCAGCTCAAGTGATAAGTATAAGGCACTCATTAATGTTTATCTTTATGACAAGAATATGTCAGTCTACATTAGCTGCAGTAATATAAATGCAGTAATACAAATGTTCCAGTAGGTAAGTAATTCTGTATATTCAGAATTGTTATACTCTCGCCATGAAAGCAGGCAGAGTGCCAAGAAAAACTAAAGATAAATTTAATTTGCTCTAACTTATATTTAACCAACTCTGATGTTATTTGTATCACCCTCCTTTAGGATTTACTTGGTCCAGAATGGAATTATCATACAACAGTCATCTTCAGCCATGAAGACAGAATAACAGATGCTGGTTTTAAGAATGGGCAGGATTATCTAAGAACTGCACCTGATACATTGCTAGAGCTGCTCGATTCCATACAAAACAAGTTTCACTTTGTAAACTACCGCGCAGATTTCCTCAAGGAGGAGCAACTGCAAATCTTAAACAAGCTCTTCTACTTTATAATCCATAATGGTTACAAGTCACTGGAGTTCAAGTAAATTTGTATGGACAAGGAAAAAATCTTCATCACACATCAGAGATTATATTTGTAAATAGCCAAAGGAGAAACAACAGTTTTCTTACCTGTAAGACTAGTTTTAAGAATGGCAGATAGTAAAGTAATTTCCTTAAGCAAAATAGTAATAGATACTGAAGAGACTCCAAAAAACATTAATCAGAGAAATTTGTATTATTATCTTATTTTAGTAAATTAAAATATTGCCTGGAAAGTGGAGTAATCAAATCACTCTTGAACACAAGGCCTATACTGTGCAAGCAGATCGTGAGAGAACCTAAGACAACTGCAGGAACTTTCCCCTATACAGATGTAAAGGAACATGTATACTCAAAGATGAGGAAAAAGGCTAAGAAGCCATGGCAATCAATTTAACAGAATTCAAGGACCCATTCTGAATTCACATCAGACTAGCCCTCGCCTCTGTTGTGTGTCTCCTAATAAACAGCAAACACTCCATAAGGAATGAATAAAATTAAGACAGAAGATCACAAAAAAGATCACTAATGGTCATTTATTAGTTCCAGTAGAACAGCTAAGCAGCTGTTTTCCAGATAATTTACGCAACGCTTCTTGAAAAGTTAGGCCTATATAACCTTTCATTCTCCCCAGACACATTCTATGTTTACACATATGAAGCTTGCAAAGAGCAGGCCAGCTTGGTTATATCAAGGACAAGTAGGCACCACTCATACAACTAGAGCACTGAGTATCCTATCTAGTTAACCTGCTTTGAAGGATGCAGTAAATTAATCGTCAACATTTTTGCCTGCTAAATGCACATTGGAAGAGAATCAAATGCCTTCAAAATGTGTCCCAATGTGAGTCAAGCTTGATGCTACAGAGAAATCTAGGTAGGCACTGATTTCCAGGTCTCTATAGAAGGGATATCCAGGCGAGCAGTTACCAAACAGTAGCATGCTTGATAACAAAAAAGCCATACATTTTATAAAATACTGCAGACTGACAACAGCGCTGTCTGTTTAAACTGCCAGTCTGTCCTAAAGAGCTTTTGGCTTATATTACAGTATTTGAATGAACTTCCTTCTTATTTCCCAAATGCCCTCCTGAAGACTGTATCGGTTCAGTTTTAGATGTGTATACTTCAGAGAAAGCCTGGTAGAATGACCGGAAGAGCCAAATCACACTCAACAACAGCAATGAAATCTTGAATAGATGAAGAATTTTTATCTGATGAAGACTCAGCTGACAATATCTTGAAGTTGACAATTTGTAGCATTTGAATAGCATTCTTCGATCATATGCATTTTATATTGTGTTATAATCCAAAATGACTCCTTGTGTCGGTGTGTGTGTGTGGGGGGGGGGGGGTTCAAACCCAGTGGAGGTAATAGTGCTTCCCTGTGACCGACATGTCAAACTAAGGAAGTAAAAAGCAATTACAATGCAAGATCCTGTCAAATTCTTTATCAGTGTGCAGGGGAATTCTCATAAACCACCCCTTTTCCAAAAGATTTTATCAAAAGATTAAAATAAAAACACAGAACAATCTGAGTGTTACTTGGTGTTGTCCTGTTTATTGAGCTTCCTTATGAGCACTTTCCTCCAGTAGTTTTTATGATTGGTTTTTGCACCATTATTCCTACAACTCGTGTTTATCCAGGTTACTAAGCATTTTAATTAAGCATATCCTTCCAGAGGATTAACATGTAGTAGAATGCACAGAAATGTGAGAATCAAGATGATGGAACTGATAAAAAGCTATTTTTGGAAGGAATAAAATATATCTGGGCAGCAATTTATTAGAGGTCTATGAAAGTAATGCTGTTAGATGACATAATGAGACAAAATATAAACGTATATCAATATTTATTCATCTAAAGTGTAAGAATTATAGAAAGTATTAAGTACCTCACAGTGACCTGGGTTCTGTACAGCAAAAACAGCAATAACGTGTTACTGTAATAATTTGAGAAGAACTTAAGAAAATGACGTAAAAGACAATGGTTTAACTACTCAAACTTTACACTTCTGAAGAATGGGTGTGTTAATGTAAGGGCTTAATGCAGTCCTCTGCTACCTTTCACATTAAAATTTGGGTTACAGTACAACACCAAAATTGGCATTAAAATATAAATCACTTCTTTATGAAAGATGTGCACAGTTCTTTAAAAGACAAGTAGGAATGCAACATTTAAAAATTTAATGACAAAATTAAGATCAATCTTAGTATAGTATACAGTAATAATGTGAAAGCAGGCAGCAACCATCTAATTTTGTGCTGTAAAAACTTTGTTCCCATAAATGGAGAACATGTTACCTTCTGCTTATTTTATTTTCCCTTCATGTAGATATACACTGCACTTACATGTACATTTAATGTGTCCTACATTGATGTACACTTTATTGAACATGTTCCTGTTTAATTCTAGTTAGATGTTAAAATATTCTCAGAAAACAAAACAGCATGTTTTTGTTCCTTGGAAATGGAAGTGACGGTGATATTCCAAGATCACCACAAGGATTGCCTGAAAAGAGATGTCAGCTTTTACTTGATCATCGCTTAAAGAAGACACTGTTTACAGAGGACACCGTTTGCTTCTTTTGCTATGAGATATAGAAATGTAAAATAAAGGAGTTTGGAGAAGAAAATAAAGTTTTCTATGATGAAACCTCAAAGCAGAATATAAAATGTTTGAAATGGGCTGTATCTTTGTCACCTGACTATGTGACAAATGAGAGATGAAACTACAGTGTTAAGTGAAATTTCTGTAGAACCAGAGCTTTCAAGAATCAAGTCACTGTAAAACAGAAGTGACTAAAGTGAACCTCATGGGTAGAATTTAATGCCATGCTTAAATAAACATATACCTATGTAATATGTGGGGTCCAGGGCTTGGATATAGTATGCATTTGAACTCCTGCAGTTGTAGAGCTTATCCAATATGTGGTAAAGCCATATACAATAATCCAGCTGAACAAGAAAAATCATATCAACCCCCTGGATCACAGTTAAGATGTTTGCTTGATGAGTTTCCATTCCGTGGTATATATGTTTTCCTTGTCTAAAAAGATATTGTAAGAAACAGTAAATGCCTAGTATATGATGATGTTTTTCTCCAAATTAAATATAACTGTGTGTGTGTGTGTGTGTGTGTGTGTGTGTGTGTGTGTGTGTGTGTGTTATATATGTATATATATATATATATATATATATATATATATATATATATGTATATATACACATATTCAAACATGTCTGTATCTGTTTCTGTCTCTGTCTCTGTCTGTCTCTCTCTCTCTCTCTTTCTCTCTGGGTGTCTGTGCAACAGCATTGCATGGGTTGCAAGGATAAAAGCTTAACATGGTTATTCCAAGTAAATTAATGTTTGATTCAGGGGCATGCAAATGAATCACTAATGAGCTTTTGCTCAGTGCATGTCTCAGAATTGTAAGTGACCACCATACTACTAAAATAGTACAACTGTAAAGCCATGTTAATGCCACAGAGCTAACCTCTCTGAATACATCCCAGGTTTCAAACTTTTTTGTTTGTTTTAAAGTTTCTTTCATTTGTTCAAATTTCTTGGATCTTTCATTCTTTAAAAAAATAAAATATATATAATAAAATTTTTTAAAAACTGTATATTGTGGTGTACTTGGTATGTATATAATTGTGCGCAATTTTAAGCATTTTGTAAACAATTTATGTTAATAAAAACACCAATACAAAATATGTTTGTAATAGAAATATTATTATTTTAATGTGTGTAATATTACAGCCTGTGAGTTTTTACAAGAACAAGTTTATTTTTTACAATTTTAATTTGTATTTATTGCTATACTATGTTTGTGTGGAGGACTACTGAATAACACTGCTTATTGCTGATGATAAAGATCTTTTTTTAACTTAATTAAAAGCTTTATGGGAGGCCATTCTAAAAACAGTTATTAATTCTAGTCAACACAGTATAAAAACCATTTTTACAAAAAATCAAAACCATTTTCAGGAAACCATTCCATCTCCCCATGTGTAGGATATATACCAACTCTGACACTCCACAAACCTTGAAAATAGAAAATGAAAGCTTCTCACTCCTCCACTCCTCTCTTAGGGACCAATTCCCAAAGACTTCCTCTCAGTATAAATGGCCACTCACACTGAGAGTAGGTCTCTGACTGTAAGCTGCTGTTGTAAGTAAGCATGTTTAACCAAGTTAAGTCACCAGTACTCTTCTTATACTCTGAGCAACTCATTGCTCAATCTGAATCTAGCTACAATCAAGGTATTATAGACCCAGTGATCTTTTAGATTTGGCTTGTTAAATGTTGTTTATCTATCCCACAACAAACATAGGAATCACAGATCAAAATGTATTTTGTGGAAGGCTGCTGATTTACAATCATTTTGTAGAGGATATTTACATGTTATAGGGAGGTATGTAAGAAGAAGCACATACATTTGTTGATTACTTCTATTTTTTAAATTTTTTGTTTTTTGAATTTTAAAGTGATCCTACATATGATATTATACATTTCTTAGAAATAACACTAAGCTGAACAGTAGATGGTAATATCACCAACACAGCACACAGAAAAGTAAGAGCAATACTTATTTATATAGAACAAGTAAGAGCCCACAATATATCATCAGCAATGTAGTGAAGGAACAAATATTGACAACACAAAGGGTTAATATTGATGTGTGCATAATGGGTGAACAACCAAATAAAATGATTGTGTCAGGACAGACTGCTCTACTGATGTCAAGCTTTTTTCCAGAAAATGTTTCCAGCTCATAAGTAACCCTGCACAATCACATTAATAGCATGACTGTTAGATATAAATAGACATTCCCATGGAATACAAAATACAATTTAAAAAAGCACATTTTACATTCTTTTCAGGGATTTGCTAATATTTTACCAGATCAACCACGAACAGATAGTAACTTTGCAGAAAGAAAATATACACACTGAATGTACCACTGTACATTTGCCTGACACATGACTATCCCCTAGAAGACATGCACAATGAATACAGAGATTTTACATCTTCTTTTTATCTCAGTGGATGAATACACTGAAATAGCTTTTCTATTGTTTGTAAAAGCACATGCTGTCTCCTCTGTGCAATGGCAACAGGATCTCTTTTTATCTCTAGAATAAAGGAGCACACATCATATAAGGTCAGCCAAACAGATGGGGCCCATGTTCCAAGTCCTATGACCAGAGTAATGGGGCCCATGTTACAAGTCCTATGACCAGAGTAATGGGGCTCATGTTCCAAGTCCTATGACCAGAGTAATGGGGCCCATGTTGCAAGTCCTATGACCTGAGCACTCATGTGAGAACACCAGCACACTATGCCAGTGCATAAAGCACAGCAACTTACATGTCAATGTTGCTAAGAAGTAATTTGGTAATACTGAACAGGAGTATACACATGTAATTATTCATTCTTCATTACCTTTAAATGTTTCTTATCTTAGAAGATATGTTTTGTTCTCCCTTTCTGATCTTATAACCACTTTTATTTTTAATATTGGTATTTGTTTTGAGGAAATGTTTTATTAACAAAGCAACTTCCAAAGACTTGAAGAGTACACTACTGAGATATATTGTTATATACGTGAGTGTTCTGTGTGTGTGTGTGTGTGTGTGTGTGTGTGTGTGTGTGTGTGTGTGTGTGTGTGTGTGTGTGTGTGTGTGTGTGTGTGTGTGTGTGTGTGTGTGTGTGTTTGTGTGTGTACATCTACATACACACACCTATAGGGTCTGCTTTGAGATGTTTACCTGAAATATGCCATTCACTCTATTGCAACCAACTTTACCATTGTTAGTAGACTGTGTCAGCATATTTCACATATGGTAAAGTTGCCATCAATGTTTTTGCAGGCTGTCACCCGTAGTAACCCCTGTTGTAGGGATTTTCATCCATTACCCAGTTTCTAAATATAGTGCTTTGAGGTTGCACCAATTCAGAGAAAAGGGCATTAAGTTATTAATGTTTTCTTCAACTTGGTGCTATCTCAAGGGTAGTATATTTAGACATTAGTGGTGCCGGAGGTGAGTCCACACATCTGAGGGTGATGGGTGTGTAGACAAATGCTGCCTAACTATATTTCTCTATTTCTTACCCCTACAGACAGCAACAGTGTTAGTAACATATGATTGAGAAGTCTGCTTGCAGTAACCCCAAATTCAATCTTATTTTGTGGGCTTACACTGATATATAAAATCCATAGAAGAGAGTATTATGAGCTACAAAATGGAACAGTTTTTCTATGTTTCAGTTACTAGTATCAACTAAATATTAATTTTGCCTATGATGTTAATTTTTCTATACAATATTAACCAAAATGGACTGCAAGGTGATGCAGGTAATCAAATGAACACCTTTAAATAATTCATGGATGGATATTCTAGATGGTGGAACAACACCCCAAAAATAATCTGTCAATATTGTTAAAAATTACTGACAATACTACACAAATAACAAAAACAAGCCTGAAGATTATGCAGACCAAAATTTCACCGACGCTTATAATTCAGTGGTAATTATATGATTCCACTGCATGGGTTAATGGTAACCCTAATAACTTACAATCAGCTAGTGATTTGCATGCTGTCCCAAGCAGCCAGGATAAGTAAAGGTGATGCAAGATCATACATGCTGGGTGTGGGGGAATGTCACAGTCTGCTGGTAAAGAGCAAATGCAGGTGCAAGCAGCAATCATCCAGACGTGTCTGAGTCTGTCAAGCAATATAACGGCAAGTACCAGCATGTGCATGGGATCAGGCAGTAGTAGTAGTTGTTGCTGTTGCCGGGATGGGTATTACAAATTCTCAAGTCAGCAACGTGCACCTCATGAGATTATCTATGACAGAAGAGATAGGAATTTAAAAATAAAGACAAAATCCCAGTAGTGCCTGTAGGAATTCTCTCTAGTAGCTGGCTTTCACCCCGCCCACCACCTGGAAGATGAATCTGGTGGGATGACAAGGGTAGGATGATGGTCAACAAGATCAAAGTAAAGATGATAAAATTAAATAAAAAAGTGACTCACAGTAAGAGGACCTCTAATTCATGTGGAGTTTGCATGTCCTTCCTGCACCCACATGAGTTTTCTCCAGACACTCTGGTTTCTTCCCACCTCTCAAAGACATGCAGTACGCAAATCGATGTTCTCCTGACTATTCATTGGTGTGTGTGTTTGTGTGTGTGTGTGTGTGTGTGTGTGTGTGTGTGTGTGTGTGTGTGTGTGTGTGTGTGTGTGTGTGTGTGTGTGTGTGCGCGTGTAATTCTCTGTGATAGACATAAAATCTGTACAAGCATTCATTAATTGCCATGACAGACTCCAGCATCCCTGCAACACTGTAATGGATAGCACAACTTATTGCAAAATATGTCTATGCAAGTATAGATGAATGGATTTATATGATTAGCTGTTTATTAGATGACAAGAAATTAAACAGTTAAAACAATAAAAGAATGAATATCTGAAAGTCATACAGAACTTCCAGAATTAAAAGTAAAGTAATCAATATGCATCAAAATACCATTCTCAGAAGGAATCTAGTATTTCTGAACTGTGTTTTCTCCATAGAAGAAAGTTAAACACAAGCCCCAGCCCCTGTTATATTAAAGGAACTAACTCCAAGATCACTGTATTTCAGACAAAAGCATTTTTTTTACAGAAAATTCACTAAGAAAGTTTTTTTGTAAGCATTGGACAAATTAGCATTTTTAAATATTTGGCCATTTTTGATAAAGGTAGCATGTGATTTCACAAAACTTTTTCTAGAAACTGTTCTAGGGCCATAATTGAAAGTTCTGCATGATACACCAGATGAAAATGTCCCTCCAAGGGATGGGTTATCCACATAACTACATGCCCTCATACAAAATCAATTAACTATATGAGCTAAATATGCTACTTTCAATTTAATATAGTATAATAATAATAGTATAATATATAAACCAGTAAGGATGGGGAAAGTCACTGCTTATCATGTACAAATCCTCTGAGAGAGTTAAAAACACATACAATATCACTACTATAGACCCTGCCTTTGGCTGTATAGTATTTATGGAGACAAAGGTAAGTTTCACTAGAGTCACCCCTCCGCCACCATGCACTACTTACCCTGTTTCTATTCCCAGTGGTAGGCAACTTGCACTCCCAAGATGTGCTACGCCATATAAACATTTGGTATGTTCATCACTAAAGACATAAGGCTGCCCTGACTACCACAAATAACTACTACCAATGGCTCTATAACTACACAGATACACAAAGATGCACACCCCCACATGCACACACACACACACACACACACACACACACACACACACACACACACTCACACACAAGCACACTACACTCACACAGAAGCACACACACATACAAGCACACTACACTCACACAGAAGCACACACACATGCACACACGCACACACGCACACAAACACACACACACACACACACACACACACACACACTTGAGAGTTTGGTGCCAGGGGAGACATACATATTTTTTTTTGCTTCCTGGCATAACCACAAGTTCCATATTACCCATGCTCTCCAGCCCAATGCTAGTCCCTCCCACTAGTCTAGTCTCTTTTGATAGCTTTCTGACATGTTTCTTTCTTTAGGTCTGAACACAACAGCAGCTTTACAGGAAAGTATATATAGTGCAAGGTCTAATACAAAGAGAAGAGAGTAATTCCTCACAAAATAGAAATAATAAATAAAACATGTTCACAATTTTCAGATTTGTCATTGATGCACCTCAGAGTTTTATTCTGCCCCTCCTAAAACTAAGATTTTTTAAGTAAACATTCATTAATTCTCAGCCAGCTCCATGGAGTATAGTGATAAACTCCTGACTATGCTGATTATAACCTGAGTTCATTTAGTGACTCTGGTGCCAGCAGCAGTTAGCTGGTGAGAATGGGACTGAGTGGCCACTGCTGGCTCACCTATTCTGTGGGTGCACTTAAGTGGCTTAGGCCTGTCACTTGCATGACATTAGTGAAAGTACTAGGTGATTCACCCATGGAGTACAGACCTAGACAGCTATCGTTGCCATAGTGCATTCATACCTCTGAACTGAGGTCTTCTCAGAGGACAGCAATTGCAGTGTTCAGTGAGTCACTGATGGGGAGCTGAGTGCTCTACCTGGGCAGAGGGTAGGTCACTATGCAGAACCTTCATGCTGCTTGCCTCATACCACCACACATTTGCCAGCAGGGAATTGAAGAGCCAAAAGGGTAGAAAATAATGGGTTATAGAGAGCTGATCTAACGCAGGAATGCTCATATACATCCCCACACAATGAATGGGATGACTGGCTGTCAGTAGTAAATCCATGAGGTGTGGTTCTTCAAATGGAGGGAAAAAAGCATTCATTAATTCTTCAACTACCTGCTTAATCTAAAGTCAAGGCACAGGGGAGGCCAAAGCCTATCCTGGCACTCAAAGGTATAGAAACTTAACAGAGTCCCAACCCATTGCAGGATGCATATACTCATTCTCACATGGCATTCATACCTGTAGACAATTTAAATGATCACTAGCTGATTTACTGGCATATCTTTGAGGTATGGGAGAAAATGCATAAGGTCAGAGGGAGGATATGTATACTCCAAATAGAAGGCACCTCAGCTGAGAACTGCACTGGAAAACCAAGTTCAAGAAATTACAGTTATAGATTTTTTTTCCTTAAAAAGTGTAGGCTAATAGAAATACACTTATTCTAATAGATATATAGGTGAAGAATGCCTATAAATAAACATTAGGGCCTTTGTTCCACATTATTTTTGTCTTTGTCCCTGATTTCTGAGTGAATTGGTAGAGCACTGTGATAACGGAGATGAGGTTTGTCTTTTCTTTCAAGAACAAACAAATTATTTAAGTCATTTAGCAATGAGTGCCACCTTAAAAGTCTTTAACACTATTCACAGTTACTTTGTCATCTCTCAGACATTCAGCATTTTATTTTTCTGGCTACTCAAGGACACTATGTGTTCAGAAATTTGAGACTCACACATTACAGTTATGTAAGTGTTTTGTTCATTTGCACAAAAGGAGGTCCACAGTGCAAGTGGACTGGTAAGAAAGGTACAAGTGTCTGAAAATCTGACCAGTCTGCAAATGTATGAGTTCTGGCATTTCCTCCTACACATACTACATTGAGGTTATTTTCTACATAACGTAATCAATACTGTTAATACTTGTCAAGCGCTACAAGCCTTTGCCAAATTATATGTCTCCACAAAAAATAATATGTAATTATGTCTCCGCAAAAAAAAATAATAATAGAAATACTTATTAAAAATTCAAATTCACCATTACAGAAGAAATGTTGTCACACTCACAGATTCATCTCCAACTCAACAACACCAAAGAATCACACGAAGGAAAGTCACAGATGCTCATATCTGCCCAAATGGAAGTTTTCAATAATGGTGACATTGCTGTAAGTTATGAGGTAACATAAGGGCAGGGGAGCATATCAAGTCAAATATTGAAAGGAGGCAGGGATAAGGTGAAAAATAGCTACTTTTTATTCAAATAAGGTTTAACCAACTATAGTATATGACTTTAAATATGACTAATTAAAAATATAATTGTATATGGAACCACTGTGCTTCATCAAACATCTTCATGCACAGAATTTATTTGAGAAGGGATTAAACCCCTTTCCCCTAATAAGTATGACTCAGAAGGTAGTTATATAAAGTAATGGGATGTGGAAGGTTTAGGGGCATAGTCCCCCACTTCCCCAGAGCAGACAAAACCACAATATAACATGATATTCAACGAAACAAGTAATCATAAGCTGGCTCCTGGGGCAGGAAGGATCCCTGTTCACCCTGCCCTTCCTTACAGTTCTGACTAGATAAATGTAACTAAAGTGACTGTTTAGCACCAAATGACATGGCTTAAAACCAAGACTATAACTATTTTAAAATAGACTTTCTAACAAGTTATAGCATTAGTGTATTAGTCAAGTCCTTTTGAAGGGAAGTTTCTCCAGTGGACTCCACTATGGGGGCTGTGCCCCTTACACCGCTGCTTATTAAATATACTGACTCCAAGGCTTCACTAGGTAGAATGCATGAGGCAAAGCCCCTGCATCAGTGGATGTAGGCAGGTGCAGCGCCTCTATACAAAAATATGTGTTAATGTGTATGTTTTAACAAAACACAGCCTACATTTATTATGTCTTCTGACTGCAATAACACATAATTAGTTCATGCATATCCCATTAAATGGCTGCATATTGTATATAATACTTGTTGCATTAGGGTATAACACTTATTAATTTCAGTGTTTTAAATATTTATTTTTTTATGAAAAATTAAATTCTACAGAAGGATTCTTATAATCCTATAATGTCTTAATCATTTTAACTCAGCTTGTTAATATTCACAATACTGTGTTTAATCATATGGATTCTTAGCCAGCTTTATTTCAAGAAGTTATAATTCATATTTACATTTTTTAATGTCTTTTTATATGTTACATAAAGCAAACTACACATATAAATGTAATTTCTAATAGATGGTTAAATTATGCTACTAAAGAGATGCACTGTATGATAATCTACTAGACTGCAGGCTTAAAAACATTTATTTCAGCTATACTGCAAATGCTTGCTTTTCAGGCAAGATCTAGCACAACTAATTTTTAATTATTTATTGCAGCAGAGGTGACAAGATTAAAATATACTGATTCAAAGTTATAATAAGCTCTTCAGAGCAGTGCAGTGGTGCAGCACATAGCATTGTTGCCTCACACCAAAAGGTTCTCTGGTTTGATCCTCAGCAGGGGTGTCTTCTGTGTGGAGTCTGCATGTCCTCCTTGCCTTCATGTGGGTTTCCTGGAGGTTTTCTCTCACATTCCAAAAACTTGTGTCTGCAGTGTTTTTCCCTGGGCCTCTGCTGAAAATGGGCTCTTTCCCAGTAAACAAATGTTAAATAAATACTAAATTCAGTCACATAAATGACAGCTGACTATGATATTGCTCAAACATTTCACATTTCATGGAGTACTCTGATTTTGTGCAACATTTCCTGCACCTGCTCCAGTTTGACTACAGACTGCTCCAAATTCTGTTATTTCACTGGCTAAAAGTTAGTTCAGTGAGTCATTGGTGGAAAACTATCGCACTAAAGGAAGAGAATGCTAAGAAAAGATTCTTGCTGTTCATTCTGTTGCTGCTCACTTTTGCTGCACAAATCTGTATAAACATTTACAGCAGCAGATGAATGAGGGAGACGAAGGCTCCTTGCTTCCAAATCTGCAAGTACAAGCGTCCTCTCAACTGTTCCCAATTTTGCCTCATATGTTTGCCCTGTTCCTCATAAAATATTTCATTTTTTTATTGCAAATTAAAATTACACTTAGTCACGGATGCTAGATAAGTATGAATTTAAGGGTACCTGTCAAATCTTTGAACACTCAAAATTTCGAACGGTACATGGTCGAGACCAAACATTCGAAATTTTGAGTGCTCGAAGATAGACTTTCAATGGTGCTGTATGGTGCAGATAGGGAGAATTTCCATTTTCTGCACTGAAGTGCGGTCTTGAAGTTGGTATATTTAAGTAAGGGGGTGTGGGGGGTGCAGGGGGCCTTGCCCCCCTGCTTACACTGTTAAAGTGTTTTTTTCTGTTTTTACTTTTTTTTTATTTGATGTTCGAATGTCCAAATGTCGAACATTTGGTCTCAACCATGTAATGTTTGAAATTTTGGATGTTCGAACATTTAACATAGACCCGAATTTAACACCACAAATGTCATAATTTTATAGGTTCTGCCAGCCAAGAGAACTTTATACATTTGTGCCCCCACTGTCACTGGGGTGTGAGTTTATGCGTTTACACATTTTGAGTGATATGATTTTAGAACCTCTGCTATGATTTTTTTTTTGATAGACCCCACTATGATTTTGAAAGTTGAAATGTGGAGAGATTGATTGATTGATTGATTGATTGATTGATTGATTGATTGATTTATTGATTGGCATTTGTTTACCAGGATAGTCCACTGGCCCAAGCAGAGTCCATTTTCAGAGGAGGCCTGGGGAAAAAAGCTCCACAAGAAACACAGTGTGTTTTGTGTGTGTGTGTGTGTGTGTGTGTGTGTGTGTGTGTGTGTGTGTGTACATATAGATATATGACTTACTATCACAGTCTTGAACCAAACACTTTTAAAAATTGAAATCCTGAGACCATAATATCAAAAGACCAAAACCCTGAATTATATTAAAGGCAACATAGACAGCAATCTTCACTAGTCTTAGGAAACAGCATAGTTTATTATACAAAAATGTAAAAACTGCAGCTTCTTCCCAATTTAAAAAGTCTTCCAGCTTAAGAAAAAATTTACAACATGTATGGGTTACAGTTTCATTGTGTCTATCTCCATCTGAGCAGCTTACTAGGTCTCTCTTTTAGCTGCATATAACAGGAATGATCTCTAACTTCCTTCTATGATTTCTTCCAGGTCTTCATTCACTTCTGATGTTTCCCTTCCATAGCCACTGCTCCACACACTAAATCCCCCTCCAAGAAGAGCAAACAGTACTCTGCAGGGGCTTTTCTCAGCTGTCCTTTTATACAGCTTTAACTGTATCATTAAAGTAGTCTGTTTGGACAAAAAAGTTTTTCTCTGCTCCTTAATAAACATGCTTATCACTATGGTAAAGAAACATTATTTTTTAACGTAACAGCATTTTATTTACAATGGCTCTGTCAGAGATACTGGGTGAACAAATTGGTGCAACTAAGGAAATTATTTTTTTGAGATACGATACAGAATCAGAATTGCCTAGACATGGTAAGGCCTTGTTGAGTCTAATCATCATAGCTGCCAAAAAAGCAATTACTGGAAAATGGAAATCAAAGTCTAAACCAACTTTACTAGAAGTAGTGAATATAGAAACAGAGATAAAAGATAAAACAACTTGAACTGGGATCTTTAGAAAAGAGTAGCAGCAAAATAAATAGGAAAAAATGGGAATTGTGGGAACAGTACATGCAGAGGAGGAACGAGGTTTAAAAGACGGCTGGATTTGAATGAGCTAAATAATGTTTGACTGACAATGACTGGATAGATTGTAGTTTATTATACAAAAATGTAAAAACTGCAGCATCTTCCCAATTTCAAAAGTTTTCCAGCTTAAATTTGCAACTAAATTTAAGTCAATATGGTTTGTGATGCATAATGTTTACAACTAAAATTATGTCCATATGTTTTTTCATTTATATAAATGTATGATTGCCTGTGTCATATGTGATAATTTAATAAAGCTGTTTCTTGTTAAAAAAACATTATATTTATAGCAAGTTCACTATTATAACTCTATATATACTATCTGCATCCATATTTACAAAGATTTAGGTCAACTATAATTCGCCATTTGGTGAGATTTTCCATGTTGTGATACAACTGACCCTTCCCAAGCCTAAAATAATATATTTAATTTCCATTGGATGTCCTGTGTGCTATCAGTAGGCCATTCTGCATCGTAGTAGTCATGCCAAGCCAATGTCATACTTAATGGATTCTTCCTCCTGTCCAGGCTCCTAAAATCTCAACAGACCTCAAATGTTTCATTGGCTTTTGTGACTCATATAATGGGGTTGTTGCATTCATGTTTTGACTCCTCCAAGCTATATTTTAAGCCAGGTCTTCATTTTTTCCTGTATAACCTTCTTGTATGACTTTGGCACTCTTTAAGATGTTAAGTTAACCATTTTTCTCGGAATGGTTTCAGCGTGTTGTTGGATCAGATCTGCATTACCAAGTAGTCCTGAAAGCACTTCCTTGTTCCTTAATTTATTTATTACAGAAATGGTTTTACTTACTATTTCTGTGGTTTAAATATTGTACCATCTTACTGAACTGCAGGCATTGAAATCAGTCTTCTTTCTTCAGTACAACTAAACGTCTCTGCTGTTAAACTAACTACAGAGGTTTGTATGCCCTTCTGTGGCTTCAGAACATTGATATGGTGTATCTGTTTTAGTCTTCTCTTACTAGTCTGTCTAATCCTGTAGCTTACATTTAATATTTCAATTATTTCAAATGATCAAGTGAACTTTGCCAAGTAGACAAAAATATGTTTTCTGCTGAGGGGACCTAAACTAACACCTGGCACATTATTTATTACTTGTTGTATGACCTGGGCTCTTACCATATACTCCTCTACTATGGGTATTGCCACTTTCAGCCTACCTTGTAATATGCTATAATGTTCTGTGATACGTTAAAATTGAGTTTTCTATTCCTCTTCACATGTTTCAGAGGGTTCCTGTCATATAATAACTTAAAATAACCAAACCTTCTTGAGGCTTGTGGTGCTTCTTTAATGGCAAATAACCAGCATAGTTCCAGTTTTTGACATCTTCTGAAATAACTTTCACCAGCATAGACATCCATGTTCAGTTAAAATGTTCCACTGGTCCATCCATATGGGGATGGTACTCTAAGATTTCTAATTGCTTGGCATTAAAACATTGGTATAGCCGGTGCATTATAGAGAGTAACTGGAGCCCCCTTATCAGTATTTCTTTCCATATCCCCACTCTGGAAAATAATAAGATTAGACTCCCAGCTATAGTTTTAGCATTAGCCTTACATAGGAGGATAGCTTCAGGGTACTTAGTTGCATAATCCTAAATAACTAAAATATATTGAAACCCATTATAGCATTTTACTAATTCCCTAACAATGTTCATAGCAATACATTCTACTGACATCATTGTGACAGGCATTAGAATCAGAGAATTTTTAAAGCTTGGTTTTGAGGCTGCCTTCTGCTAGTCAGAGCATCTAGCACATCAGTCTTCAACCTTTACTAACCATCCCTAACCAGTGAAAAGTTGCTAAGATCTTTTTTGTAGTCTTATCCATTTCCAGGTATCCCCCAGTATGTGCCTATGTGCTAATCGCATCATTAAAATTCTGAAAAGCTGGGGCACCAACCATTGGAATACTGCTTCATCTCTGTCCCTTATTTACTCTGCACAACAACTCATTTTGCAACTCAAAGTTTGAATAAGTGGACAAGATTTTGCTCAACTTCTAGCCCTTCAACTTTAGATATATGGTCCCTAGCTCTGTCCATAGTGGCATCTTCCAACTGTTCCTTTTTTAAATTCGACTGACTTAGCTAAAGGTCAGAGAACTCTGAAGTTTCTTCTGGGTTGGTCTTTTGTGAAGTAGAAGGTAGTGCCTTGTCTTCTCACCAAAATAGGCAATTTATAGTAATATTCTATAGTGTCAGTTATTATACCTGTCTTGTTTAATTTTTCCTGTTCCTTTTCTTTATGAACCCGATGCATAGAATGTTTTCCTACTTGTTCAGTGTGCCTACATTTTGGCTCAATCAGACTATCAATGGAGTTCTTCTGTTCAAGGTTATCTTGTGTCTTGTTATACATTACCTTCTCATTTCTCTCTCCTTTATGTCATTTCTACCCTATTATGTGAATGAATGCTACCATCTCACTTTCATTTTCTTCCTTAGGGTTCTCTCCCTCCGAAAAGAGTATCTCAGGACATACATTAGTACTAGGCTGACTGCCCTTGCGGGCCATTTTAAGTCTACCCAATTACCCCATGTTCATAGGTTCATAGGCTCATAGGTTGGTACTAGGCTATCAGCCCTAGGGCCTATACAAGCCTAGCCATAACAATTCCCTGGCTATTTCTTCCCACATTATTTACTTTCCTGGACCCCTGTCTAGCAGGGCGACTGACGTGATCCCTGGGGTGAATTTCCTTTCTCCCATCCAATCATCAAGGTTCCTCTTGAAGAGGTCCAAAGAGGCACTCTGCTTGACATGTATGGGCAATCTATTCCAGAGTCTGGGGAGTCTCTGGGTCAGGAACCTATCCTCCAGCATGTTTTGTTTATTGTGATGACAAGGTTTAGATCCCTGGAGTGTGTAGCTCTGAGGGATTGGGATTTCTTTAAGTGTAGCATGTCCAACAGCTCTGGGTTTGACATGGCCTTGTATGTTAAGCAGAGATCGCCTCTGAGTAGACGATATGTGACAGAGTATAGCTGGAGTTTTTTAAGGCGGTCAGCGTAGGGCATCTGCTTTAGGCCTGTGATTCTTTTAGTGAGGTATTTCTGAGGCCTTTCCAGTTGTTGCAGATGTGAAAACCCTGCAACTTGTGACTATAAGGCAAACACCTTAACCATTATGCCAACCTCGCACCATACCAGATATACCTACTACCCACCAGGGAATCAATCCCTGGTCTCCCATTTGACAGGCAGAGATACTCACTACTATAGTAATGAAGACATTTAATTTAATCTTTACTTTTTCTTTTACTTACAGATACATGTTGCCTGGAATCTTTCCTAATTGGGAATTGGATGCAGAACTCTACCCAGATGCAATCTCTTCCTCTTTCATTACACTGGTGAACTATTTCTTACTGTACGTTTTTCCATCTCAACACTTGCTTGCTGCTTAGGAGTCACTCTTACTGAGGTTTTCTATTTTAGACTGACAGAAAGTTTAAAATTCTATACAGAATGCATATTTTCCATACTTTCTTTCTCTTCAGCTCTGCTAGTTACTTCTACCCCTGCTTTGCAACACTTTTGGTAAGCAATGAAACTTCTATTTGCTTTGCACACTTTTTATCTGCAATAAACTGCCTATTATCTACTTTGCAGCACTTTCAGAGTGCAATATTTTACTGTAAAACTCCCTTCCTTTTACTGATTTTGCTGCTGCAGGCTGCTACGCCATAAGTGTATGTGGACACATCTCTTTAATGGTGTAAGCTATTTTTATTTCTATGCCCTTAGTGAATGTTTTGTACCTTTATGGCTTTCTAACACTATGCCCTGATTTTTTGTTGGATTCATGCACTCTGATGAGAGTGTCTGCTGGTTGCCTCACCACCACGACCACACTTTTCAAAGTTAGGTAGTGGTATATCTGCAGCCTTATTCACTTGTTGATTCCCTTCCCCTACTGATAGGGTGGTCAGCCAAAAGGCTACCTTCTTCCCTGAACTCTTTAAAGTACTAAACCCACTCAAGTAAACTGAAAATTTAATACAATATGTAGATCTATATTTATCTTTGCTTTCCACTTTGTATTTTATTTTATGATCTTTTGAATTTCAAGATTCTTTATTATCTTTGAATGTAAATTACTTTTTTATTATAAATTGTATGTAACTGGAGCTTTTCTCCTCAGGTCTCCAATGAAAACAGGCCACAAACCCAGCTGGACCAACCTGGTTAATAAATGTCAATAAATAAAATAAAAATAAATAAAAAAATGATAAATTGCATTACCAAGTACTGCTTGTATTTATAACTGAGTAATGGGATACCACTTCTTAGACAATGAATTCATAAAGTCCAAAATCTTTGTTAGTAAGGGTTTTCTACTTACATAAATAGTACCCCAGTATCATTGTGACATATTGCCTGAATGTAGAAGTCCTCACAGAGCTTGGCTACCAATTATTATACTGCACTTAATTAACTTTCCAGTAGCACAGTAACAGAATGCAGTCTCAGCTAGTCTAGTAGATAATTGTATCACATTTCAAAGGCATAACATCATTAGTATCATGCTTTTCAGAGGTTACAGTTTTCGCAAGTGTAACAGTATCACATATTACTATTATAGCTACAAAATCTTACTATGTGAGCCTTTTTCCACATTTAAAACATATTATGTCAACAGCGGACATGTTTTGCTTGTACAAATGCACACATTCTACTTGGTGTCTCAACAGGTGCATGCACAGAAAAACCTCAAACCACCCTGATGCTTGCCTGGATAATGAATCCTCCCAATTGGTTCTCACTAAATGTGAAACAAATGGGTTTACTGAACAAAAGAGAGAGAGAGAGAGAGAGAGAGTCTGATGGTTGGCTGGCACAGAGGACATAAATCTGCAAACAAAAAGCCCAAATTATATATCAAGTTACACTATGAAAGGGAAATTAGGTGGTTATAAAATATTGGTGATTTTTTCTTGAAACTGACAAAGTTGTCAATCCAGTGCAGTAGTACTATTGAAGAATTCAGTTTAAGAACAGCCATAAGCACCAATAAGCACTGGTGCTATAGAGGAAAAAGCCCTAACTGTAGCCTAGGCAACCAAAGCTTGATTTGTAGCTCAGGCATTGACAGAGTTAGCAGAGAAGGATGACTATGTCCACCCTGGGGTAAGGGGGGAAGCAGAGCAAATTACCTACAGCCAAAATGCATCCAAAGAGCAGTGGTAGTGCACATTCTCTGGATGGGTTTCAATTCACTAACTTACCACCTGATGGCAGCCTTCAATAGCAAGCGTTTGGGAGTGTGTACTGTCAGGAGAAAGGGACTGTGGATCCATGTGGTGATACAGATAAGTTGTCCCTCTAACCAAGGACTGGAATTAGATCATAAAAATGCCCTCACCACCTGCCATGAGATTATGATGTCAGTGAGGGCACAAGCAACCCTCAATGATGCCTGTATGACAACCACCTCTGGATTGCTGTCATGCCTATACTGTGCTGGAGTAATTCCCTAGTATGGTGGAATGAACAGAGTCCCATTGGGGAGGCCTAATGATTAGCACACATGGGAGCAAAAACCATCTAGAAAATAAAAAGAATAAAAATTGCAAAATTTAGTTTTAAAAAATGAGTGTCTCTGTGAAGAACTTTGGGCTCCTGAGATGTGCACAGTATAAAGAATTTTCTCTGAATGTCTACCAGATCATGGTTGCAAGGAGAACATCAAAAATGTCAGGTGGGATGTACCCTACCTCATCCGCTCCTAATAATCATGAGATATGGTGTCCCTTACTGTCCATTGTGCCACCCTGAGATGAATAAATGAAGTTTGTGATCATGATAACATTTCCCCCCAGGTTATTCTCTGGAACAGACTCCCCATCCATGTGAAGCAGAATTCCTCCCTAATGCTATATGAGCAACCTGGACCAATGGATGGGTAATCAGAAATTCACCACAGACAGGCACCTATGTCTCTGATGGACATACATAGTCAGTAAATCACCCCCCCCTCATATAAATCAAATTTGTAGGTCACATTTGGGTTGTACAGCTGACCTTATAAGGACCCAAGTAATCATTAACCTAGTATACACCTGCGAACCTATGTCTGTGTGTTAGTGGTTGTAGGAATCCACATGACCTAAAAAATGTTCTATTGAAACCAGCATCTCAAAGTCACATATATCTGTTAACGATGGCAGCCATTTCTAACAAAGAATGTAGAAGGAGTGATCAGCGAGGATCTTGGGGTTAAACTCATTATGATCTACTTTTTTCCTTAGAAAGTACATTCCTGTCCTGTGATCAGTATTGGTTCACTGGTTCTTTTCAAACAATGTTCAGATCAACATCCCTTGCTCCCTCTTGCTTATAAAGCATTTCTATATCAGATTCTAAAGAGCTAAAGTCCAGGTTAAAACTCCTCGATGGTTAGCACAGGAAGGATGAGCCTAAGTCAGGATTAAGTGCCAGGCAACTGTGGACTAAACCTTGACCAACAGAATGTTGTTCAGTTGACAACCAGGTCTGTTACATCCATCCATCCACACCCCCTTTTTCCATTTTTACACATGGGATCTGGGTATCACTTAAACAGTGACAATCATCAACAGCCAAGGTTCACACCACTAGATGGCTAGCCCTGTCACAGCTGTTCTTCTATAACACACATTCACATTCACACTTATGGCCAATTTAACATTCAGACTTATGGCCAATTTAGAGTCCACCTACTGCATGTCTTTGGAATGTGGTAGGAAACTGGAGCACCTGGAGGAAACCCACTGAACACAGGGAGGACATGCAGACTCCACAAAGAGGGCACCTCAGCTGAGCATTGAACTGAGAAACCTCTTGCTGTGAGATGACAATGCTATCAAATGTGCCACTGTGCCACCCCTGTAATTTCAGTTGTAATCACTAAATTATCCTCTTTCTTATTTTAATACACAGCTTGCAATGCCACAAAATAAAATTAATGGGTTAGGTTTGGCAGATATTAGTAAGGTGGACATGCCCCCCTGCACCCCCTTACTAATACTCACTTACCCAAAAGCAAACCCTGCCCCTTATGCCAAACCTTCACCCAAATGTAGAAAAAGCCTTCCGTTAACACTAAAACTACTCACATCTTGGACATAGTACATGTACAAACCACACACGCAGACACACAATACAGTTATCACCCAACTTAACTCCTACCCTATCCCTAAAATTCACAAACATAAGCAAAACTCTCATACATTATCCCCTTACCTATTTCATTTCCCTAACCCAGGTCTATTACATGGCAAAAACAACTATCCAGTCAGCAGAGAATCAGTGTGAGGCCTACCAACCACAATACATCATCTGTCTTCCAGTGTCTGGCAGTCACTCCCTACAATAGGCCAATGGTGAATCACCCAATCAAAAATATCTTAAGGTTACCCAATTCAAAATAAATGACTCCCTTGAATCTCTCGCAAGCTCCTGATCTTGCATTTATCAAGACTGTCTGGGAACTACTGAAGCGTGAGTCTAAAGACTAATATTAGATGATAGTTTTTGAGTCAGTAGTGAAAAACCTGCAAAAAAAATATTTGGGAATTGAGATCTATGTATTTTGTACACAGGTTAGTGTTTAGCTTGAAGCCACAGAACTTATACAAATGAAGACTGCACCTTTGGCAGGTGGGGGACTGTAATGGAAGTATGGAAGTGTGTGTGTGTGTGTGTGTGTGTGTGTGTGTGTGTGTGTGTGTGTGTGTGTGTGTGTGTGTGTGTGTGTGTGTGTGTGTGTGTGTGTGTGTGTGTGTGTGTGTGTGTGTGTGTGTTTGTGTGTGTGTATCAAAGTTAATGAAAAAGAGAAAGATGGGTGGATTAACCCAGGAATGCAGAGCAGCTGCTGCACAAGGGAACTTAAAAGAGTGCCAGAAAAAAAGCTGCTACCTATGCCCAAGGATAAAGCACAGTGAATGTAAGGTTACTTAGTTCTGGAGTTGTTATCAAAAAGTATCAGAGGTATTTCACAGCCTTAAGTGTGTACCACATTAAAGCTGGTGGAATAAAACAATGATCATTAATCTGAATGAATTTAGTTAGTACACCCAATTTGAGCAAATGTACTCCATTGTTTACAGATAAGTAGAGTTTCAGAAAAATAAAACAGAGATTTGCATCAATTACCATCAATATATTTTGACTGCATACCCACATTTATTTATTCACAACTCATACAAAAATGTAATATAAAGTTTTATCAGACAAAAGCTGCACATGTAAACCACATATTAAAATCATACCAAACTAAGAAAGTGTGTATAACCAAACAACTGTGTTATTTTCAAATGCAGTTACAGGTTACAACCATAAACTGTGTAAAATTAATGCATATCATTTCCAAAACCTTTAAAAAATTTACAACAAACATTGGAAAAATATTAACACAAATTAATTTGAAATGTTAAAATATTAAGAACTGATACTTGGCAGCATACACTTTGCGGTACCTGTTTGCTATTCATCAAGCACTCTTACATGGTGCTGCATATTCTGCCAAAACAAAGGCATGCAATGCCATGAGGGGCTGGCCCTATGGCCATGCTGAATGTTAATGAGGCATTCCAAGGGGACAGGCATATGCTAATTAGCCAAGTACTATCTCTCTCCCCCAAGAACTGCTCCCAGGAAGGTATCTACACGACCAAGCAATTCAAGAAAGTGCTTGGCTATGTAGTTCAGCACAGCCATACCCACCACATCACAGTGGTAAACACAGCCAAAAGGTTGTGTTCAACCACCAAACATGAAAGTAGGTGGGACTACTAGACACCAGGGCTAACCTTAAAAGTGCCATAATGGCACAAACATCAAAACAGGGATTGGCAGGCGGGGGTAACCAGGAATATTAGGCAAATCACTGGAACCACCACGAATTAATAAAACAGACACTTTATTTGAAGAAGAACAAGCGCTTTCACGCACTTAACAAGTGCGCTTCATCAGGTTACATTAAACAAAGTTATCACTTGTCTTTATATACGAAACATACGCCCTAATTAGCAACTAATTATGGCAGGCAGAAGCAATCCACCACACAATATTATGATTTAATCATTCTATAAGGACAATCCTATTAAAAAGAGCTCCTCCGAATTTAATCAAAGGACTAAATGAAATTCAGTCAACATTAACAAAAATTAAAAACAACATTTCTTATGTCACAGCATTTAGAAACGCTTCTAAGTCTATAACGCTCATTCTAAGATAGAATAAAATATACAATGTTATTTCATAGGCACAGAAACTCCTTAACATAAGCCACCATATGTTGTTCATTTAATGTTACATAAAGAAGCATAAAAAGCATGAAAACATAGCCCTAGCAAGCAGATAAATCATTCCAATGGACATAAGTGGACTAGAAGTATATGTAAATAAGGAAATGTCATTAGTGCTAAGTCTAATATAAAACCAAAATCATTTCATGGGTGACGAAGACTCCATAATTCATACCCACTAGATTTTTACTTAATTTTGTTAACACATAAGGAGGCATGAAGGTATAAAAGCATATACCCAAACAAATAAACAAATAAATAAAATCAATAGAGTATGAACGAAAATGCATATATTTATATATAAATATATATATGAGAATGTAAAAGTGGATGATAGGGAAAGGGAAAAGAAAGGAAGGAAAGAAAAGAAAAGAAAAAGGAAACAGAAAAAGAGGGGGGGGGAGAAGGGGGGGGACGAGAGTTGAAAGGGAAGCAAGGATGGAAAAAAGGAAGGAAGCTGAGGACAAGAAGGTCATGATGTATATAAAACATCAATGGTTGTTCATAATAGTGCAGGTCTGATACTGACAGCCGAATTCAGGCCGGGTTCTACATGCGCCCTGAGGGTTATAATCCACTTTAACTCATTCAGCTCAAGTGCTCCTAATGCATCCCCTTCCCTCCTGTTAGAATATAGAATCTGCAAAACCCTAAATTTAAAAAGATGCGTCGGGAAAGATTGACAATGTCTAGCTAAAACGTTGTTAGTATTTGCTTTTCTTATATCATATATATGGTTGTAGACCCGGTCCTTTCATTGGAAAAATATTAACACAAATTAATTTGAAATTTTAAAACATTAAGAACTGATACTTGGCAGTGTACACTTTGCGGTACCTGTTTGCTATTCATCAAGCACTCTTACATGGTGCTGCATATTCTGCCAAAACAAAGGCATGCAATGCCATGAGGGGCTGGCCCTATGGCCATGCTGAATGTTAATGAGGCATTCCAAGGGGACAGGCATATGCTAATTAGCCAGGTACTATCTCTCTCTCCCCCAAGAACCGCTCCCAGGAAGGTATCTACACGACCAAGCAATTCAAGAAAGTGCTTGGCTATGTAGTTCAGCACAGCCATACCCACTACATCACAGTGGTAAACACAGCCAAAAGGTTGTGTTCAACCACCAAACATGAAAGTAGGTGGGACTACTAGACACCAGGGCTAACCTTAAAAGTGCCATAATGGCACAAACATCAACACAGGGATTGGCAGGCGGGGGAAACCACCAGACATCAGACATGTATGTTCAAAATGCCATATCGACACCAGTATTACTATGGGGGACTGGGAGTGGGGGCTACATACTCTACAATGCCATACCAGCATCAATGTTACAACAGGGATCAGGTGGGGAGGATACACTAGACACTAGGGAATAATCCGTAAAGTGCCCTAAGGCACAGAACAGCATAACAGAGATGGGGGGATCCAACAGACACATTCGAAAACGAAGTAATGGCACCAATGACAGTACAGGGATTGAGGGTTAAAACAGCTGGACACCAGGGCTAAAGTCTAGTGACATAGCAGCACATACTTCATAAGGGTGATGAGGGGTGAAGGAAACCAGTAGAACACCAGGTATGACTCTTTAAAGTGTGATAACAACACCAACACTTTAACCGGGATTGGGGGTGGATGGATATTCTAGACCACTAGGGTCTAATATGTATGTGTCATAATGGCACTAAAGTATTATGGGGATATAGGGAACAATGCTAGGGGCAGGTATTGAGACTGTGGTGTGTGTGTGTGTGTGTGTGTGTGTGTGTGTGTGTGTGTGTGTGTGTGTGTGTGTGTGTGTGTGTGTGTGTGTGTGTGTGTGTGTGTGTGTGTTTATGTATGTGTGTGTGACTGACTGAAAGACTGAAAGGGAGATTCCACTGCCTACACAAGCAGCAGGTTACTACCCAAATATGCATATCAGTCGTGGTCTGCACACCATGTTAGTAACTGTGATTCCAGAAACATGCAAATTGCAAATTAGCTGATAATGAGATCTTACCTAGATGCAGATAGCATGTGTCTGAATCACAAGTGGGAACATCACACTGGAGGGGCCTTTCTAGCACAAGCTGTACAGCTCATGCTAGGAGCCTTAATAAATTCCTCTCTCTCTCTCTCTCTATATAGATATATATATATATATATATATATATATATATATATACACACACACAGACACGCACACACACACACACAGACACACACGCACATATACTGTGTGTGTGTGTGTGTGTGTGTGTGTGTGTGCATATATATATATATATATATATATATATATATATATATATATATATATATATATATATATATATATATATATATATATATATAAAGAGGAAGACGGAGAGACTGCAGTAAGGCATGAGTGGTGTGCATGGTACTCATACTACCAGACTTCTAGGGGTGTTATAAGTCACAGTCACTGGGTGTGCTGTGATATCTATACCATTCACAACTCTAATATCTTACTGCACTTACAAAAATTGATAGTTTTAATTTTATCAGTAAGGCTTACAATTTTAAAACTAAAATAAGCCAATTATCACTTGTGATAAATACATATTTTGTAGTACATTTTAACAAATTGTTATATGTAGTATGCAAAGTAATAACTTCGTAACTGTGAAAATTTTAGAATGAAATGTTCAAGATAGTAATTTTAATGACCTTTTGTGAAAGTGGTATGCGCCGTGGTGCGATTCTGTTTGTAAATTTTGTCTTGCAGTCGTTTTTTATAAATCATATCTTGGATCTGACCTGTATAAATTCAGTTCTATAGTTAGGGGGTGATAGTCAATAGATGATATGTTGGAAAACTGAGTTGAAAATGTCAAGCGTTGTCACAATTATGGAAGCACTCCCATCTGGAAAAGTGCTTAGATCTGGCAGTCACTATGAGAACCAAACATTTTGGTAAATTCAAAAGCAAACCACTCTGGCGGTCTATAGGTATAAATCAGCTCTGTAACAAAAGGGGGGAAGCTCCTAAAGCTTTAAAATAAATCCAAGTTTGCCAGCATTAAAGACTCTGTCAAAAGGATGCAAAAACTAAAGCCTACCATTATGATGAGCAACACTAGACATGAACTAGAAATGGCATCTGAATCTAAAGACAATTTTATATATATTTCTTTAATTAAATCAAAAAATTAAGAAGCAACACCCAGCAGTGGTCTGAACTAATCAAAAATGGCATCACCCACTCAGAAATACAGGCAAAGGTACCAAGGCACCGGATATGGAAAATTTCACAGTACAAAAAAATGAGATCACAAAGAGTGAACACAGAACAGAATAGTAATAAAGTAGGCGTTAAACAGATAGACACTGACGTTATGGACTACCTGTGAAGTGAAGGATTTAGTGTAGAAAGTATAACACAGGTTATATCACAGAATGATGGAAAAAAGAGTTCCAAAAATAAGGAGAAACAGATTATGCAATGTGCATGCATATGAGAAAACAAAACTAATCAAAAAAAAAAGCAAAAAAGGCACTAAAAATATTTGATAAGAAATATAAGCAAAGGCATCTATGTTAAAAAAAATGTTGCAATACAAAAAATAAGAAAACAAAGGGGGAAAGAAGAAAAGAAGATTAGTAATGGAGAAGTCAAATAAACAGAAATGGAAGTTATGGATTCACTTCAAAGTGAAGGATTTAGTATATAAAATCTAACACTGGTAACATCACAGCATGAAAGAAAAGGAGTCCCAAATTAAGGAGAAACAGGTGAAGTGGGAAGCTTCTGATCAGTTGTCACAAGAAGATACTCTGGAGTTTTCAGTAGGAAGTCAGTGCGGACGTTCAGTTGTTGTGAAGTAATAGGCCAGTGAGCTCCCATATGAAAGAGCAACAGATGACACAGGATGCAGCTGAAGAATGTATGTCACAGGAAGATGTTCTGAAAATGCCTGTAGAATGTCTGCAGGAAATGGAGAATAAAGAATGTGCCTTTAGTTTCAAAGAAAAAGATCTAAGGGAAGGGTGACTTAATTTAATAGAAATGGATAGACATATTAAGATCATTGAAAGAAATAGATTACAGAAAATCATAAGACCCAAAATGTTAGAAGTCTGATCAAACAAATGAACACAATAATCAAGAGTATTAAGAGAAATTTGGGTTCATATTATATGCACAAAAACTGAATCGTGCAAACATGTATTGAGCGACACGTAAAAGGCAAAAGCCCAAAACATCGAATCCCAAACACGACATAACCAACAAACAAATACTGTCATTAACTGTTGTATGTAGGGGGGCAAGCCCCCCTGCACCCCTCACACCCCCCTACTATTAAATATACCAACTCCGAGATCGCACTCCATTGAAGCAAAGGGAAGAATTCATACGTATCCGTTCATACCTTCGATATTGTGAATATTTGCTCTTTATGTGTCGCTCAATACGTGTTCGCTCGATTCAGTTTTCGTGCATATAATATGAACCCGAAAAATTAATATGACATTAATATTATTTTAAAAACTGACAATTTAATACATCACAGGAGATTACCAGCATACATTATTAAAATAAAAGGATTCAAGGATTGGTATATTAAAGAGATCAAATATTTCCTAGAAATAAACATAAATGGTAAAATATCTGATGTTGTACCATGGGATTCACTAAAGGTTTCCTTAAATGGAGGAGTTACAAACTAGTATATTGGCAAAACAAGAAAATGGGACAAAGAGTTGAATACACTACAGGCCAAAATAAACACACTAAAGTTAAATCTAAAATCAAATGACATTATCAGTCAGTCTGAACTTAAAAACTAAAATTCAAAATATGTTGAAATTCTAAATCATAAAGTTTCAATAAACCTGGAAAAACTTAAATCTCAGACATAGTCAGTAAAACCTTTAAGCTTATATAAACTTGCTCTTAGATCAAAGAAAATGAATAAGCAAACTCATATCAAAGAATGATAACACATAAATAATAAAAAAGAAAGAAGAATAGATATTACAGGTATTCTTGAGGCCTTTAAAATATTTTGATCATATAAATAATAATTCAGGGTGGCCGTGTTGGTGTAGCGGTTAATGTTGCCGCCTCACAGCAAGAGGTTCTCCAGTTCAATTCTCGGCTGGGGTGCCTTCTGTGCGGAGTCTGCATGTCCTCCCTGTGGTCGCGTAGGTTTTCTCTTGGTGCTCCAGTTTCCTCCCACATCCCAAAGGCATGCAGTAGGTGGATTAGACACTCTAAATTGGCCATAGATGTGTGCATGCGTGTGTGTGTGTGCGTGCCTTCTGTGGAAGGTTGGGCTCCAGGCTGGCAACTCAACACCGTAAAACTCAACTGCCAATCATGAGTGGACAGATGATCCGCTATGGCGACCCCTAACCAGGAAAATTGAAAGAAGAAGAAGAAATAATAATTCAAATAACCCAGATAATGATGATATACTTGAAACTTTTCTAATGGAAAATATAAATAATAAAATAACAAGTGAACAAATAAAAAAAAATAATAGACCATTCACTTTAACAGAAATAAAACATCAAATATGTTAAAAAATAATAAGGTGCCAGGCTTAGATGGTCTTATACCAGAGCTATATAAAATACTACCGGATGATTCAGTTAAAATATTAGATAATATCTACAGAGAAATAAAATACAATTGCTGAAGTCCCCCTCATCATGTAAATATTCCCTTATATCACCTATTTTAAAACAAGTTAAGGATCCTACAAAATGTTCATCATACAGACTCATTTCACTTTTAAATGTGGACTATAATACGTTTATGTCCATTCTAGCTAACAGAAGTAATCTACTTATACATAAACTAATTAACAATGATCAAACCTGGTTTATTTTAAATACACAAGTAAAGAATAATATAATAAGAATACATACATTAATAGATTATGCAAATAAAAATAAAAAAAGAACTGTCTATCATTAGTCACAATTTACATAAGGCTTTTGACTCAGTTAACTGGTCATACCTGTTTGAAGCACTTAAAGTGTATAATTTCTCACCTGAGCTAATTGCATTAATTTCTAAGTTATAGAATAACTGTTGTGCTTATGTTACAATAGGTTATTTTCTTTATAATTCATTTAAATTACAAAAATGCACAAAACAAGGCTGTCCATTATCACTTTTACTTTTTACATTAGCTATAGAACCCTTTGCTAATAGTATTACATCCAATAAAGAACATTAATGGTATCAAACTAAAAGAAGATTCTGAACTAAAGATTCAACTTTTTTCTGATGATATTTTGCTAACAATAGGAAATGTAGAAAACTCATTAGAACATATAGTTAGTTCTAATTGTCAGTTTGAAGAAATCTCAATCTTAAGATTTAATCATAATAAAACAAGTACATAATTAATAAAAAAAATAAAATTTCATACAAAATATTATAACTTCAGTTGGAAGAATAGCAATCAAATGAAATACCTTGGTATAACCATTATGTCTAATAGTAAAGAAATGATGCACACAAACTTTCAACACATTGTTGTTAAATTTTAAGTTTAGTCAAAAATTATAACAAATTCTTCTTAACTATGGAAGAATGATTAATGGTTATTAAGATGGCAATTCTCCTTAAAATATTGTTTGTCTTACAATCTTTAATATTATCTGCAGCAAAAAAAGAATTTGAGGAAGAAGATTAATAACATGCTATTTAAAATTTTTTGTGGATAAATGCATCTTATGATTTAAAATGGAAACAAATACATCAAGAAATATTAAGTAACAAATATATCACAACCAGTCATAAACAAATAGTCCATAATAGTTTTATCCGATTATTAAAAGATTTTTGCGTAAATGGAATTACATCCTCTTCTTAAATATTTAATAACATCATTTCCTCCTTCCAAAAGTTCACATATTCTAACCATTGTATTAAAGACTTAATATTTTCTATTCTTTTAACTGCATATACAAGCGCACTTATAGACACTAGACACTCATACAAAATGCAGTATTGAAAACAGCAACAGCAAAGTAACTTAATTTATTGGCATCAGTTGTTAAATGGTACTGAGATGTATATATATATATATATATATATATATATATATATATATATATATATATATATATATATATATAAAAAAACGGTCTACTTCTGCTCTTTGAAAACACACAGAAAGCCAAACCCACTTTAATGAAAGTGCACTTAAATGAAAATGCACTTTCACAAACAACAGTTTATCGAACCATAAAAACAACAAAAAAAATACTGGAAACACATTTTTGCAGGGGTGCAAGCCCCCCTGCACCTCCCATGTAGGGGGCAATGCCCCTCATCCCCTTGCTGCTTACATATACTAATTCTGAGATTGCACTACAGTGGGGAAAAGGATTTATTTCCTTATCCCCACTGTACCCTGATCTATAACAACACATTCTCTCAACATTATAGGTTCCCCTCCCATAAAACGCTCAACAGTAAATGAAAATAAATGCACCTGTACTACAACAGGATTCCAGAACTGCTAACAGCGCTTTGTTAAACTGTTGTTTGCAAAAGTGCATTTTCATTTAGGTGCATGTTCGCTAAAGTGGGTTTGACTTTCTGTTCTTTGGTAAAGTGTGTTTTCGAAGAACAGAAGTAGACCCATATATATATATATATATATATATATATATATATATATATATATATGTGTGTGTGTGTGTGTGTGTGTGTGTGTGTGTGTGTGTGTGTGTGTGTGTGTGTTTTTAAAGGACAGAAGTAGACACACACACACACACACACACACACACACACACACACACACATATATATATATATATATATATATATATATATATATATATATATATATATATATACATATATATATTGTTGAAAATTTAAGGTCCAAATGCAATCAAGATTTTGAGAACTGGTTAATTCTACAAATATTTAGAGACTTTGTGAACACAGAGATAAATAAGATTTTTAAACTAGATAAGAAACTATTGGAATTCTCAATAAATATCAGTACTAATGCAATGAAAAATAAATCATATTTCTCACAAATTTATAAAATTCTTAAGTTACATTTCACATGCTTGGTCAATTCCTATTGGAATTATTCATTAGAAATTAGTAATGAATCTTCTCTGAAGAATACAAGAAAATAATATTAAAATTTGCAGATAAAACCACGTCTTCGTTATATTGGAAAATTTTCACTTGGAAATTCTTATACAGAGCTTTTGTTACTCCTAACAAAATTACAATTATGTATAAATCAAATAGAATTAAAGCTGGAGATGCAGTTCTGAAAGAATAGCTGATTGGATGCATATGGTATATGAATGTAAAGTCATTTCCCCTTTTTGGAAAATAAATTAATAACTTCATTCAAGCTCTATGGTCAGATAGATGCAATATTTCTAAATCTTTAGTTTTATTTAATGCTCCAATTCCTGAGATAATTCCAAAAATTCTTTGGTCTATTCTTGCTATAACCAGAAAAGTAATTGCTAAAAATTGGAAAGTAAAGTCCCCTCTCCTTTAGTGTTGAATTCTTTAGTATTGCAAAAATTGTTCACAGTAGTGGATTGCATACTATAAAGATGAAAACTTCTAATATTACACATTCATATAAATCTTGGCTTAAACTTAAAGACTTGCTCAAAAAATATTAATTGTTGTTGATATGTATAACTTTGATGTATTGATCAGCTGTGGACCTGTGTAAATAGTTGTTTGTTTTATAATAGATTTGTTCATCTATTGTGTTAAAACCAAATAAAACATTGAAAAAAGAAATTCATACACTATAAAAGAAGTAAATAGCTTATATTACTGTGAAGCTAAATTAATAACAGATAAAGTCTTACCACAAAAATACATGGCAATAAGGGAAAGGAGTAGAAAAAATCAAATGCCATTGTGGAAGTAGTGATGCCCATGCCCTGGCCCAGCAATCAAGGAGCCTCAGTCCTCACCACTAACACCAGAGAGGGCATCTCATATATGAGGAAAGGATAACAAATACACACAGTAAAGTACAATTTCCCTTAAGAGCACAGAGAGATCACAGTCAGTCTGGGGCTGGTTGCTCCCTTGCTCTCCAGGTCCCCAATAAGACTCCCCAGTGGCACAGCTATAGGGTCCAGATCTCATCCAGCTGGGCAAGCTAAAATCTCCAGCACCCTCTCTGTCCAACCAGTGCTTTGTGTCCCTGCCCAAGTAGCTGACACACACACACACACACACACACACACACACACACACACACACACTTTGAGATAAGAGTTTATACAACCACACAGACACTTCTGGGGAAGGCTGGCATAGGTTCTCCAGATGTGCCTCCTTTTCCCAGACTATACGGTAGTACCCTGCCACCAGCCAGCTAATATTTATCAGATACCCAAAGGCCCTTAAAATGGTGTCCAATTATTACTGTGCAATATTATTATCCAATTGGTAGTATTACTAAACAGTCAAGGCTTATTAGAGTGACTTTGTACAGGATCCTTATATACATACAATGTACTCTTAGAGCTTAACTTATCTCTACACAAAACAGCCACAGTTAAAAGGTTTTAAAATATTTAATAAATAATAAAAACACAAGACAATACATTCTACTACACAGTGCTAGTCAAGAGTTCAGAGATCACACAGAAATACTTAAAATAATTCAGTAGTACAGTTCTGACATCCCAGAAAAACACTTAGTCTAAGCTTTCTAGTTCCTAGCTATTTCTAAAAGAAAACACAAGTCTAAGATAACTTACATATGAGCAAGACAGTGCTGTGAGTTGAATGGTCCAGACAGAAATGCTTAATGCCTTCTGATTTTCTCTGTTTAAATTACTATTTTCAGTCTTGAATCCCATTACATCCTTTCACACTTTCCTGGGGTTCCCAGGCTGACAGATACTACATAATTGTTATCTTGCACCCGCAGGAAACTACATCAATAAAATATATTCCATATGTAAACTCTAGTAATTATTCCTTAAGTTAAAACAATAGGCAGGATGCTTCACTCCAGACTCATCGACTCCAAATTCTAACATCAAAGGGACAGGCATGAAATAATTTCAACTTCAAAGGACAGACAAAAAATGCTTGACTTAGCTTTCTTTACAGCAGAGAGCAATGTTGCTACATTGTTTAAAGTTCAACATTTCACAGCATATTCTTTCTATTAAGAAAACTAGTCTGTAGTTCAACATTCATATTTACAAACAATAGAATTATGTGCACAATTCTATCTGGCTAGGCTGGCAGCCTTCATCTATCTTCACCCAATCTTCATATCCCCCCCCCTCTGAGAAATCAAGCTAGTTTTTCAAGTGACCCTTGAGAAACACCGCTTGAGAGGGTTAGGTCTATCTGAGTGTACCTTACCTCATTCCCTGATTTGAGACCCCATCTGCACTGGCATTGCTACTCCCACTGTGGTGCTGCACTGACACATCATATGCTTGCAACTCCAGGGTCCATCTTAGCAACTTGGCATTTTGCTGGCTGGTTGTGTTTAACCGGGTGTACTTTCCTAAAACTAATATTCACTTTTTCAAAATGGGAATGTACATCCCCACTTAAGCGAAAGTGCACTTTAACAAAAGTGCAGTTTCGCTTCAGCTCACTAGACCGAACCTACTGCACCACAATGGAGGGCATTGAAAAATGGGCTATGTCCTCCACTGTGGTGGGATAGTCATGGACCTTAGGGTTAGGGCACAGGTCAAGGTAAGTGGATAGCCCTACTAACTATCCCCTTACCCTAACCTGTCCCCTAACCCCAAGGTCTGTGACTGCTAGCCCATTTGGTCTAGCGGGTTCGCGAGAGTGCACTTTCACGTTAGTGTGGGTGTACTTTTGAAGTTCGAAGTAGTGAACTTTCTTCTTCAAAAGTACACCCGTTTAACCATATTAGGGTATTGTCATCTGTCATAATAGTGAATTTCCTTCCATACAAATAAGGCTGAAGTTTCTCCAATGCCCACACTATGGCTAGACATTCCTTTTCTACAGCTGCATAGCATTCCTCCCTGGGTTGGAGCCTATGACTGAAATAAACCACTATGTGCTCTTCCCCCTCTGAAGAAATCTGGCTAAGTACAGCCCCCACCTCCTGGTTTGAAGCATCCATCTGCACAACAAATTATTTGCTGTAATCTAAACTGGCTAACACAGGGGGTCCTCCCAAAGCTTCTTTAAGCTTCTGGAATGCCTGCTCACATGCTGGGATCCTTATCTGGCCTGTTCTTCCTTGTCAGGTCTGTGAGGGGAGTAGCTATGGTACTATAACTGTGGACAAACTTTCGTTAGTACCCTGCTGTCCCTAAAAATGCCCTCACCTGCTTTTTAGTAACAGGTGCAGGCCATGCCTGAATGGCTTCCACTTTGGCAGGTTCTGGCCTTATGTTACCACTCCCCACTCAGACCTCTGCCATACCCACCTGACATTTGCTCGGCTTAATAGTCAACCCTGCCCTCTGTATTCTGCCCAGCACCTCCCTGACATGCTGAAGGTGCTCTGGCCAGGAATGGCTGTAGATGGCAATATCATCTAGGTAAGCAAGGGCAAACCCTCCTGCTCCTGCTAGGATGTTATTTACCAGCTCTGGAAAGTCACTGGGGCATTCTTCATCCCAAAGGGCATCTTTGTGAACTCATACAAGCTAAAAGGAGTCACAAAGGCTGACTTCTCTCTAGCACTGGGTGTTCAGGGCACCTGCCAGTAACTCTTGGTAAGATCAATGGTTGTGAGATACTTAGCCCCACCCAGCTGCTCTAGGGCCTCATCTGTCCTAGGCATGGGGTAAACATCTGACTTTATGTGACTATTTAATTTCCTGTAGTCCACACAGAACCTGGTGCTGCCATCCTTCTTTGGCATCAGCACCACTGGGGAGGCCCAGGGACTGTTGGACTCTTGAATCACCCCTAGTTCCAACATCTCCTGTACCTCCTCCCTCAGAGTCTGTTTGACACTCTCAGGCAATCTATAAGGGGCCTGCCTAATACACCTTTGGGGCCCTGTATCCACCTGGTGCTGCACCAGGTGGGTGTATCCTGGTTTCCCAGTGAATGTTTCCCCAAATTCCTGCAACACTGCTCAGATTTCTCGAACTTGGGTAGGAGATAGCTGCTGGGACATTGCTACCCCTTCCACTGAGGTGTCAGCCCGAGCCTCATTGAGGAGATCAGTCCCCACATCTCCTTCAGACTCCTCCTGCAATCCACTGCAAATGCTCAGCACAAGGGCCTCCCTATCATGGTAATGTTTCATTATGTTAACATGGTACAATTTGTGCCCCTGCCATCTGCCTAGCAATCCCACCATGTAGTTAACATCACTTACCTTTCTTACTACCTGTAGTTCAACATTCTTATCTGCACAATTCTATCTGGCTAAGCTGGCAGCCTTCATCTATCTTCACCAAATCTTCACAGAAGCATCAAATAGAGAAAACTATAAAGCAATTAAGATGAGAAGTGTTACTGTTAGAAAAGCATAGAAGATGGAACAGATCAATAAAAATATTTAGAAAGCTAGACACAATAAAAGCAACATGTAGTATCAAAACAGACCAGGACTTATCCTACACTGTTGCAAATAGTAAGCTAAAGATATCAGCACAAGAAGGAAAACTTAGAAGATATACAGATAAATATAAAAGAAACTTATAAAATAATTAATTTATAGAGAATTGGAAAACAAAGCAAAAAGAATAGAAACAATACCAAAAAAGAACTAGACAAATTTTGGAGGAAATATCTATGAAATCCCCGTGGAACATAACAAAGATGCTGAATGGATAGAAGAAGTAAAAAAATAAAACAGTAAGAAGTTCAAATGTAAAAGATATGACATTGGTTGAAGTAACAGACAGAGAATTTGAAACAAAATTAAGAAAACCTCCAAACTGGAAAATCTCAGGCCCAAATGCAGTACCTAACTTCTGGCTAAAAGTATTAACATGTTTACACAAAGGTTTAGCCCTAGGCAAGAACTACTTATATGTACACACCAAACAGACACCAACCTGGTTAATAACAGGAAAAATTATACTTCTCCTTAAGACTGAACCTGCAAGCTATCTAAAAAGCTATAGACCAATAACTTGTCTTCCGATGTTGTATAAACTATATCCTGAAATTGATGCTGACAGAGTTTGTAGTCATTTAGAAGAAAACTCAATTATGGCAATAGAACAAAAGGGTAACAAAAGAAAGTCATATGGAATAAATTATCATTTGTTGTTAAATAAAGTCATAATAAAGAATTGTAAAAAGGGGAAGACTAAGTATGGCATGGACAGATTACAATAAAACATTTGACACATCCCACATTCATGAATAAAGGAGTGCTTACAGATGTATAAGATACATCTTGCATTGATCAGCAACATTACAGTGTCCATGAAACAGTGGCAAACCATTTTGCAGCTAAGCCTTGATAAAGGACAAATTATTATCCCAGGGATAAAAATTCAAAGGGGGATATTCAAGGGTGATTATTTGTTTCTGCTGCTCTTTTGACTTGCCCTTAACACATTGTGCTTTCTATTTAAGAAATTAGGTCATGGTTACAACTTGGCTCCCAGACAACAACAAAGTGTAAAGACTTCTCATCTTCTTTTTGTGGATGATTTAAAACTGTATAGTTCATCAGATGAGGAGCTGAAAGCACAACTGGAAGTGGTCAGATTTTTCTCAGATGATATAAGAATGTCATTTGGTCTTGATAAATGTGCGCAAACAACATTTAAAACAGAAAAGCTGCAGAACCAAGAAAATATCAGTCTAGGACAGGAATATGATATAAATGAATATGAGCAGGAGGGATTGTATACATATTGGGGAACTGATGAAGGATCGACAATAAAACATAAACAAATGCAAACGGAACTCAGGAATATTTTAGAAGACTAAAATTAGTACTGGAAACAGCCCTGACATCTAGGAACAAAGTCCAAGCGATAAACCAATTTCCTCTTCCAGTTTCAACTTATAGTTTTGGAGCGATTGACTGGCCTCAAAAGGTATTGGATCAGTTGGACAGGAAAACAAGAAAAATGCTTCATCAAATGATGTATAAAAGTCAGTGTATACCAAGATTATATATTCCTCATTCTGAAGAAGGTATGGGCCTTCTCAAAACTGATTGCATGTATAGATCTGCAATCATAGGACTGCATACCTATCTTCTGACCTCATTATACCCAAACATAGTGAAAGTTTTGAAACATGAAAAGAACAAATCTAAGATGACTTCCCTGCTTAGTTTAGCAGAAGCATATCGGTGTCAAGCAGGAATGGAAACTAAAACAGAAGTAGACAAAAATCAGGCAGCAACTAAATGTGCCAAAACACAAAAGAAAGAATATAAGGAGAACGATCAAATGAGAAGGCAAAAAATAAAGAAAAGTTCTAGAATAACCTTATGTCTATCAGGATCTGATTCAGGATTGTTTAAGGAGAGATGAACTTAAACCAAAAGATGAAAAGTTAATATTAGCTGCCCAGGATAGTGTACTATGTACATGTTTTTTTTTTAAATACCTTTATTGAATTATCACTTGTGACACAGGTAAATTTACATTTATATAAAAATTATCAAACTGTATTAACAAGTTCATGTTTACAAATATTATACATCACATATATTGCTATGTAACATATAACCTAAGCAACATTACTTAAATTATTCAATTCCGGCTCCTTTTTTTAAACAAAAACATATTTACAATATAGGCAATCATACATTTATATAAATGAAAACAGACCACACCAACACAATCTTAGTTGCAAGCATTTTACTTTACAAACCATACTGACACATTCCCAGTTGCAAACATTATACATCTCTTATAATCTAACCAATCAATTCAGTCAAACATTACATAGCTCATTTAAGTCCTGCCTTCTTTTAAACCTCATTCCTCCTCTGTATGTATTGTTCCCACAATTCCCATTTTTTCCTATATAGTTTTTTCCTACCCTTTTCTAAAGATTTCAGTTCCAGTTGTTTTATCTCTTTTACATGGACTACATACATGTTGGTTTACAAAGTCCATTAAACATGTGGAAGAAACAGACAAATACAGGTTATGTAAAACAGAACTGGAAACCATCTCACATCTTATTGCTGGATGTGATACACTAATGGCAGAGGGCCTAAAATGCATAGTAAGTGGCAATTGTGCAAACATTACAATACTGAAGTAGCTGAGAAGTACTGGAAACATAAGCAACAAAGCATAACAGAGAATGAAGATATTTATATCACATGGGATCATCCATTAACAACAATTCAAAAAGAAAAGATGCTAGAAATATAGATATAGTAGTCAATAAAAAAAAAAGATAAAAGTAGCATTGATCACTGAAATTGTTACACCCAATGATTACAGTGTTTTACTCACAAAGAAACACAAAATCATAAAATACCAGGATTTGCAGACATAAATAAAGACAATGTGGAAGAAGGATACCCAGGTGGTTCCAATTTTTGTAAGAGCAACGGATTTCATAAAAAACAATTTACAGTTTTATCTGGATATGCTAAGGATACATGTAGCTCAGTATGAATTGCAGGAGACAATGCTGGGCACATTGTGGGTGCTGCTAAGAGCACTTTTGGCTAACATGAAAGACTGAAACAACACTAATTTCATGAACTTTAATCGTACTTTGACTTAGAGATGTGATCAATCCCATCATGGTGTTAGAAAACCAAAAGACTTGGAGAAATTAAACCATTGCAAACCAAAGGATATAGTATAAATATCCTTGAAGATGAGTTTTGCGCAAACTTTACAAAGGAAACAGTCATTAAAGCTCTGTAAATTCCTGAACCTCTGACTCCACCAAAGGTCATAAAGTTACATGTCCTAATTGTGATGTAAAAAGCCAAAATACTACTTCTATAGAACATACCTAGATGCCTACTAAATTGCATTAAAAATGACCTTGTATGTCCCTGAAAAATAGAGAACTGCTGTCATGAGGCTCCTTTATAAAATGAGGCCTTACCACAGATTCCAATAACTACAGAACTATCAGTCTAATTAGTATAATCTGCAAGGCCATGGAGAGAATTATATCTTGACTTCACTAAGAGTCATATCAAGAATGTTATATACCTTGAACCTCAACAATTTGGTTTTGTCAAAGATAGTTCATGTATATTTAACTTAGTAAACTTTTTGAGAGGGTGACGGTGGCTGAGGATAGTGGTCATTTAGTCCACACAGCCTATCTGTATCTAGCAAAGACATTTGACACCATATTGTAAATAAATTAAAAGACCTAAATGTAAACCCATGCATGGTAAGGTAGATAGCAAATTGGCTAAAAGACAGAGCTCATAAAGTTAAAATAACAGGTGCCGCCTCAACAAGCAAGAGTAACTAGATGTGCAACTCAAGGATTGTTGCTGGTACCCCTCTTATTTGGATTATAATTCTCTGACCTGCAAAAAATACAGATCTGTGGCTATTAAAGTTTCCTGATGATTGCAAGTTGGAGGCTATTGTCTAGTTACCCTTTGACATGGTGTAACTACAGCAGGAACTAATCCGTACTAACCTATGGAGTACTGAAAAGGGGTTAAAATTAAATATGAAAGTGTGTAGCATTGCTGATTTGGCAAAATATGGTTGTCTCCAGCTTATGGTCTTGCACCCCACAGCAAGCTGGCATGATAATTATGGTTCTTGGCATTTAAGTCAGCAGCTCCCCCTCTTTTGACCACTGTGAGAATTATTATTCAGAAAATCCTTCTATTTAGCACAACTGATAGATGAAGGCATCTCATCCAGGTCAAGACAAGATACTGTTCTACTGTAGTCTGCTCTAAACCTGTCCAGACACATCACACAGCAATGAGGACCCCAGCATTTCCTAATCAAGATAAAACTGGTTTAAACACCTATCACTCTCAGGATAAGTCTAAAGTCCTAACCCTCTATGTCATCTCCTATAGACTCTTGCATGCTGATCTACATGCTGTCCAAACCTTTCTTGAGCTCTTGCATTTCCAAAAGACAAACATCTCCATTAACAATAGAGCTATAGATTAAACCCTCCAGCAACCTTTAAATAAAACCTACTGGAGGAAGAGATACATTACTCAATGCTTGCTGCATCTCAGAAACAGACTGCAGATATATGTTAAATAAAACCCTTGCATCCTTTAAAATTAGCCTGGATGAGTGGACAGGCATCCACAAATTCGTCTCTGGTTTGACCTGCTTTGCCCTTATGGAAGCAGGAGGCACACTATGAGGGTGAATATCAGCAAGATGCAAATGGTCTAATCTCTATCTGCCTTAATTCTTATTTATTTATTATTATTTTTTTTTTTTGACATTTGTTAACCGGGTATGTCTGACTGAGAAAACGCCCATTTTCAGCAGAGTCCAGAGGGAAAAGCCCCATACAGAGAACCATTACAATTGCAAAGATAAGTTCAGAAAAATGGTTGCAAACAGATGATAACAGAATTTACAGGATAATTTAAATACATACTATACAACCTAGAAGTTTAAATAAAAACATTTAATTGATTAGAGCAAAAAAGTTAACTAAGAGGTGTAAACAGGGGTGGGAGGGTGGCCTAATAGGGGTGGGAGGGTGGCCTAATGGTTCAGGTGCTTGCCTTACAAGCGCAAGGTGCAGGGTTTGAGTCTCACAAGGGATAATTAGCCTAGTACTAATCTATGAACTATGAACTATGAACTATGAACTATGAACTCAGTAGGTAGGGAAGAAGAAGTAAAGGGCAGAAGGAGGGGAAACATAAGACGGGCATAAAAGAAAGAAAAACCAAGATGTAGAGAAGGTTTAAGTCTGAAAGAAGGGAAAAGAGAGAGAGAAAAAAAGAGTAGATAAGGTGAGTCGAGTAAGAAGATGACGTTAGTAGACAAAGTAAATTAGTAGCTGAAAGATGTTAAGATAGGTTTTACAGTTTCCATGATAATGTATTTCCAGACAGTCTTTTTAAGGTATTTTCTGCTTTTTTGTTAAGCTTATGTGGGAGTTGCAGTCCTCTTCTGTTGCTGGTCAGAGTTATTGGTGACAGAAAAAAATAGTTGACAGTGAAACTTTGAAAGCTATAAGGGAGAAGTGATCTTTGAATGAAAGAGAGGTCAAGGTAGTCTGCACTGATTTTTCCCCTGTGCTAAGAACCCATTTGATGTACAAATTACTAGCAATCAGATTGGTCAGTGTTCCTTGCGCATTAAACATACACACACATGTATATATCTATATATGCATATCTGTATTTTACATAAAGTGGATATGAGCTATTGACATGCAGAAACATCAATGCACATGGAAACAATTTATGCATGTCACCTGTACACACACCCTTCCCCAAAAAAGTGGGCAAAACAGTGATCATGAAAGGAAAGCAAACATTCACAGACATTCACAGACACACACACACAGACACACACACACACAGACACACACACACACACACACACACACACACACACACACACACACACACACACACACACACACACACACACACACACACACACACACACACACACACACAAATACACATGTACACACACACACACACACACACACACACACACACACACACACACACACACACACACACACACACACACACACACACACACACACACACACACACACACACACACACACACACACACACACACACACAGCAATAAATACATCCCCTTCTCTAGTCCGTGCTCTAACTTGGAAACACATGCTCACTCATTTCCAAGCCTTCTCCTATACCAGCATATAGGAACTACACTAAATCTATTGCCCTTCCCCTGCAAATACTTGAACACACTCCCATCTCTAATGCTGAAGCTTTCAGTATATCCAAAAGATTTAGCATTAACACATTATGCTAGAATGGATCACTGCGACCCTACTATAATTTGGTGGAAAGAGGAGTACGTATCCTGTCAGTGAACACACTAGAATCTCTGCAATAGCTTTTAAAGACGTTTGTAGTATTAGTGGATAGGTCTCCTTTGCTTGATCTGGTTAAAAGTAGGTCATGTGAGACTGTATAAAAACCTTTTAATTAGTCAAGCAATATGGACCTAACTAATTGCCATTTGTTTCTATTTAGATTCACAGTATTGAAAAAAGAGAGAGTAGGGTTTTATCTTGGGCAAACACTGTTTTGTGTTACTGCTAGCTTATTTTTACTAAGTGACCAAGGATTTTTAAGTATATACTATTCTAGAATGTTGGAATGGGGAGAGTATAGCTATATACCTGTAGTTTGAAAGATCAGTTGATGCACCACCCTTATGGAAAGGATTTCTGAAAGATTGTTTCTAGAGGAAAGGATCTCATTGTTGTTCAGTCTCCATATTTATAAGAATTGTTGTAGGGTAAGCAGTAGCATTCACTGCAAGAGCAGGTCCTCAAAGCCCTGTCCAAGGCAAAGAACACGGCTTCTATGAGACTAGATGACATCCCAGGCTGTCTTCTAAACAGGCTAAAACATGAACTAACATCTCCACTAAGTACCCTTTTCAATCATAGCCTAACCACAGGCTTTGTTCCTGCGGAATGGAGAACAGCTACAGTTATTCCCCTCCACAAAGGTGGCCTAGCAACAGACCCAGGGAATTACAGACCAATAAGTCTGACCAGCCTCATCTGTAAGGCCATGAAATGTATTATTATGGACCTCATAAATAAAGACATAGGTGACCTCCAAACCCTGGGCCCTACCCAATTCGACTTCGTGAAGGGCAGATCCTGCCTGTTAAATCTGGTGGATTTCTTTGAAAGTGTGACCAAGGCCATTGATGAGAGCAAATCTGTGCACACAGCATACCTCGAGTTGACAAAGGCTTTCAATACAATCCCACATTTAGGCATTACCGATGAACTTAGCAAACTGAATGTAAACCCCTTTATTGTAAGATGGGTTGCCAACTGGCTCACAAACCAGAAACACACTATCAAAGTGAGTGACTTCACATCAACCAGCAGACCTGTTACCAGTGGGGTGCCACAGGGGTCAGTGCTGGACCCCCTACTGTTTGGTTTTTACTTCTCAGAAGTTCAGGTTAAACTAAAGGGTTGTGGCTGACCAAGTTTGCAGACAACTGCAAACTAGGTGCAATCATTGACTCCCCAAATGATGCCAGTATACTCTAGGATGGCCTCACACAGACCACCAGAGTGTATTAGTCAAGGTCTCAAACTGAATGCAAAGAAATGCATCATCATTCCATTCAGCACAAACAATGTTCCTTCACACTATCAAATCAATAACAATACCCTAAGTAACTATGAAGTGGTGAAGGACATGGGATCACAGGTTGACCATGACCTTAACTTTGACTACCACATGTCTACTGTTGTAAGGAAGTTATAAGCCCCCCATAATTGGCATTTATCCATCCCATAATTGAGTATAGTGCCCCATTCGGTATATACCATACTAAGCATCTACAACAATTAGAGAGACCTCAGACATTTCTAACAAAGAAGATCAAGAGCCTCCAGCATGTGCCTTGCATGAACCGACTAAAATCCCTGTCACTATACTCCATATCATATAGACTTCTTAGGGGAGACTTATGCCTGGCCTACAGCGCAACCCAAAACCCAAACCTAATGAACTTACTGCATATCCATAAATTAAATGGGTCTAGGGCTACTCATTCCAGGGACTTAAGTATGGCCTGTGACTTAAACAGGACATGTTGAAGGGACAGATTTATCTCACAGCAACTACCACTTCTTTGGAACAGGCTACCAATTCATGTGAAGCAGAGCACCTCTATGAAACTGTTCAAGAGGAACCTGGATGAGTGGATGGGGCACTGTAAATTCTTACTGGGGCTAATGCCCACAACCCTCCTGGACATGGGCAGTCATCAGCAATCTTGGGTATTGACTAGTACCACTATGATATTACATTGGGTTGAAATGGCTAGGCTTAAAATGACCTCTGGGTCACTAACCTAGCAATCTCCTATGATCCTATATAGGTAAATTGATGGGAGTTAATGTGGAGCTAGAGTTTGAGGTTTTTAAGAGGCTTTTAATGGAATTGACTCATACAAGAGGAGAGCTGAATGTTCCCTGTTTGCTAATGTGTGTTTGTTCTTTAGGTGAAAGATTGCATTGTTTTGTTACTGACGTAGCTGTCTCTATGAAATGGGAGTAAATTTTGCATACGACTTTGTATTTGGGTTCATCTGGTAGTTGATTTGGTTGGTATTGTTGTCAGGTTTACTTAGTTTGTTCACAGAGTTCCATAAACATTTAGGGTTATTTTGAAAAAAGATTTGCAAATTATTGAAGTAGTTTTAATAGTTTAATTGAGGTTTTTTTGTAGTTAATTTCTTGGAGTTCTCTCATATTGCTTATTTAAATGTGTAGAGTCTTTTTTCATTGTATCCATGTATTATCTTTTAAAGTTATTTTTTTTAATTTAGTTATTGACATTTGTTTACCCGGAAATTCTGATTGAGCAGGCCTGGGGGGAGAAGCTCCATTATACAGACATCACGGACATCATTTGCATTGTTTTATCATTTACAGTCAGTTTCATTCATGAACAAATAAATAAATACCTTGTATGAACCGACAAGTCATCAAGGAGAATCCTAAAATTAGCTTACCACACTTTTTATTAAATGTAAGAAGTTTCTTTGTTCAGTTATTGAACAGGAGTACTTGGATCTCAGTGGAGGGGATTTTAAGAACTATTTAAAAAAAATGATGTGCAGCCAACGCCCCTGGGCTTAATGATATGGTTAATATTAGATGTTTTTTTAAAAAAAAACAGAAGGGTTTACATTAATAAGAAATGACGTCTTTTTGAACGTTGCTTTGAATGATATCAATTAATGTTATTATTAATCACAGCTTCTAGCTTTAATTGTTAAGCAATTAGCAATGTGTTGTTTGGATATGTGAGCATTTAAATATGAAGAAGTTTTTTAACTATTTTATTCTGAAGAAGTCTCTTGACGAAAGCAGCGAATAAACAGTGTGATACGCTAATTTTACAATTCTCCTTGTTTACTTGTTGGTTCATACGAGGTTTTTATTTATTAATTTTTATTTTACCTCAGGTTGGTGGCTTTTCTATTAGTATCTGCTCTGCCTATTACACCATTATGGCTGAAGCAACAAGGGATGCTTTGTTGGATGTTTCTATACATCCTACACCAGGATCTATGGTATCTAGTTTGTTGCAGATCTTGTTGGACACTATGGGGGACATTCAAAAGTCCCTTCATGTATTAGTACATAACAATGGAAGATTTCCTATTAGGAACACAATGATTACTTCAGTTCTGATGATGATTGTGCTATGGTCATAGAAATGCATGGCACTGGGGCTCAAAAACTTGTTAATGATGAAGGATTCGAATACAAAGATGTGGCTGCAGTACTTAGCAATAGTTTTGATCCTTTTAAGAAAGTCTGAAGAACAGTGGCTGCTCCTTCTGCCAGTAACTCTGATAAATTTAAGGAACTATGTGCTGAACTTGGCAAACCTCTTAAGAAATACAGGCCTTTAGACCTTGAAAATAAATATTTTGAGTAATGCATAGAGCTGCAAACATTACTGAAAGGACTCAGGTTTTTTAAATGTCCTAACAGGGGTAAAAGCTTCCGACCCATTCACTTTAACCAAGTTCTTCAGCAATGCCGGCATTGATTTTCTAAGGTTGTTAATTAAGAATAATGAGCCTCTAATGCTAGCTCTAAAAGAAAAAAAATAGTTAAATTAGATCACAATATTGCAACTGAATTTATTTCAGAGACTGGTTTCCGCTCAGAATATGAGAACATGTTGGGGCAACTTCAGCGGTTGGAGGTTTCATTTACTATTCGTAAAAATAAGAAACTTCATAGAGATATATCTGCTTATGATAGTTGTATTGCTTATTCTACTTTCAATCCAGCTTTCATGCTTCAAGAACGTAAGAAGTGATGTGGGAACACAAAGTACAACTTTAAGAGATCGGTGGGCTCTAATGAAAGGAGCCAATCAAAACAAGGCTATCCCTCATATTGTTAGGAAAATGACATCACAACCAAGGGGTTAAGAAGTAGTGGAAGTGATGAAATGGCAAGTGAATGCCAAAAAGAAAAAGAACATGACTTTGATGAACTGCCATTGCACTCACCTCAAAAGAATGATACGTAGGAGTTCATTAAGAATGGAGCCAGACCAAAAACTTTTTTTCAGAAGAAAGAAGAAAGATTCAAGAGAGTATGGACATTGAGGTCACGGGGCGAATGAGATTGGATTAATCAGTGGACAATTAGACAGGCATGATTCACAACCTGTCTAGGTTTTGCCTAAATAAGTTTCATGAGAAGGTGTTAAAACTCGGTCTGAATATCGTTGCTGCTCGAAGAGCTAATGTTTCTAGGACTCTTAAATTTGAAGGAGTATACACGCAAATTGAATTTGAGCTATATTTTAAATGGTGTTTGTTTGCGAAATTCATCACTTATCAAACCTTCAATTTATAATCCACCCTTAAATTATACTATCAAAGTTTTTGAATCTACCTGTGAGAATGCCATTAGGGAATTACTGAACAAAATGAAAAATAGGAGGTATTTTAATTTATCTCTGGAAGAAAAATGAGCTTTAATGAGATCAAAGAAAATAAAAGATTGAGAATAATGGCCGACAAGGGGGGTAGGCTGGTTTTAATGGATCAAGATAAATACATTGAAAATATTGAAAGTATGTTAAATAATGAAAATGAGTATGTCAAAGTGGAGAATTTGTGTATAAATAATTGTTACAAGTATATATGTTCCTTTTTGTATGGTAAATTTTTTGGAAGGCAATCTCGATCAGAAAATGTATGATTTTTGTAACATCGAAAATCCTAGGATAGGAGTGCTATTTGGGATTCCTAAGATACTCAAGAGCCTGGAAAACCCCCCTTTTTGACCTATTGCTTCTGCTCCCAATTACATTTCTGAAGGTATTTCCTTAATGATAGATGCATTTTTAAGCCCGCTAGTCAGCAAGTTAAATTCATGCATTAAAGAGAAGTTCCATGAATTTAATGCTATGTATGAGTTTGTGCCTGGAAAGAATATTGTTTGTACTGTTGACATTTGTTCCCTCTTTACATCAATACCACATGAAAGAGGGATATAGTATGTTAGACAATTTTTAAGTATGTTTACAGATACTCCCACCCAGCAAGTTAATTTCTACTGCAGTTTAATTGAAGTTTTATTAGACAACAATTATTTTATTTTTAATAAGCAGTTTTATAAACAGAAAAAAAGGAGTGGCCATGGGGTCCTCGGCCACTCCTTCATGGGTTGGTGGGAATTTACTGTTTTAGGAAATATGAAAGACATTTACAAAGTATGCTTTTACAAATGGTTCATTGATGATCTATTTTTTGTGTTGGAAGGAACATCCATGGACTGTTAAAAAATTTTGACAGAGGTGAAGGATAAATCTTCATTTTTTAGGTTTGTTTTAGGTGAGGTTGGTTATGTTATTAACTTTTTAGATGTTACCCTAAAATGGGATTATAACTGTATGGTATTTGGGAGCTGTATTCACAAGAAGACAACATTTGCCAACAGTTACTTACACTATAACAGTAATCACCCATATTTTATGAAATGGAATTTGCCTAGGGGCCAATACATCAGGGCAAGCAGAATGACAACTAATGATTTAGTACTAAAAGAAGAACGTTCCTTTATTAACAATTTGTTTTCAAACAGAGGGTATGATAGATTGTTTTTAGAACAAACTGAAGCCGAAATAATGGAGAAGAGGAATACTTCTTTTCCTCCCATTTTAAATCACTCTTTTGTGAGTAATAAAAAAGCTTTAGGAAATGAAAACTTTAGTGATAAAAGGTTGGCATGCACTTTAGATATGACAGTTGACAGTTATAATATACTTTGCATCATTTATAGTAATATAAATAAATTAAATAAATAAATAAATAAATAGTAATTGGAAAATTCTACAGGGTAACAAAGAATTGTATAATATTGCGGGCAGTATTCCTAAATTTGTTTAGAAGAACAATGTTAATTTTAAAACCTTTTTACAACAAGATAATACAAAGATTGTGCCTAATAGTATTTTTACTCCAAAATCTAGTGAGATGTGTGGCCATTGTAATGCTTGCTGTTATATATTAGAAGATCCTTTTTTGTTGTTGAGCAACCCTACATATGCCCTTACCCTAAAAGGGAGATTTAATTGTAAAACTGGGGGGATTAATTACATTTGTGTTTGTTCGGTTTGTCCTGCTTATTATGTTGGGATGACCACGAGGGGATTATTTGAACGTATCAGGGAACATCTGTATTGAAAGATACTAAAAATGCTTTATTTAAGCGTACTTTAAAGTGTCCAAAATATAAGAAGTTTTTTTTTCAGATATTGAACAGGGGTACTTGGATCTCAGGGGAGGGGATTTTAAGAATGATTTAGAACAAAAACAAGCCTTATGACAAATTAAGTTATGTGCAGACAATGCCTCTGGGCTTAATGATATGGTTAATATTAAATGTGTTGTGAAAAACAGAAGGGTTTACATTAATAAGAAATTACGTCTTCTTGAACATTGCTTTGAATGATTTAAATTAATGTTGTTATTAATCACAGCTTCTAGCTTTAACTGTTAAGCAAATAGCAAGGTGTTGTTTGACTGGATATGTGAGCATTCAATTCTGAAGAAGTTTTTTAGCTATTTTATTCTGAAGAACTCTCTTGATGAAAGTGGCTAATAAACAGTGTGGTACGCTAATTTTACGATTCTCCTTGCTGTCTTGGTTCATACGAGGTTTTTATTTATTAGTTTTTGTTTTACCTTGGGTTGGTAGTTTTTCTAATAGTGTTCATTCATGAACAACACATTATTCAGACATCCTTGACATCAGTTACATTATTTACAAACACTTTCAATTAAAACAATAGGTACATGGGTTGTATGTGAATGTTTTTTTAATACAGGGAGGTATATGCAGTGTAATATCATCAGTATGCATAGTTTGTCAGAATTTACATAGTAATATTTGTTACTATAAAAACTTGTTCAAAATGTTAGACATAGGAAGATAAGGTAAAGTGTTAGAACAGCCCAAAGAAAGGAAGGAGGGGAAGAGGCACAAGGAAGATAAAAGAGATGCGGTAATAGAGGAGGGTATAGTTGTAATAATAGTACATTAAATTCTGTGCAGTTGACAGTTATGGCAAACATTCACATAGCTATATTAGTACCAGTTTAACCAGGTGAGGTGAAAGTGCAGAGCCATTTATCTATCAGGTGTTGCTTCAGTTGACATTTAAAGTCTTTCAGGTTGCAGACTGTTCTTAAGTGGAATAAGATGGGATTTGAGCTATTAGCAATGTAGTGGGAATACAGGGTGTATCCTGCATTGTAGTTAGGTGTAGGTATGAAGAGTAATGATTTGTCAGCGAAGTGGTCTCTTAGCAGTACAAGGTTGAATGATAGAGTAAAGAGATGGGATTTTTTTTCAGAACTGTGCAATAGTCTGAAGGTTGTAATTAACTGTGAGTACAATAGAGAATTATTTAGTTTGAGCCAATTGTTTTAGAAAGAAGCAGTGATGTGATCAATGTTGTTGGTTGGTTACAAATTTGACAACTTTATTGTAGCATTGCTCTAGTTTAGCTGCTAAAGTGGAGTTGAGACTGGTTAGGATAGGAGAGGCGTGTAATAGGGTAGGAAGTAAAAAAGATGTGGTTATGTTTTGTGTAGCAGAGACAGTTAGGTATTTCTTTTTACTCTAGAGGCAGCCTAGCTTTTCATGTGTCTTCTTTATGGATTGCTAAAAGTGGAGATCAGATTTTAGGAGGTCATCTGTAATCATACCTAGTAGTTTGGTGTAGGATACCATTCAGTATTGGTCTTTTTGGATTACAGTATATTAAAGGTTTTTGGGAGGAGAGAGAGCATTGGGGGTGAACAGTAGTAATTTACTTTTCTGGATTAAGGAGGAGTTGTGAGTTGTCTAGCCAAGCTCTTATGGATGAGAAGTATTTCTGGGTAAGTATTTGAAGCATGGGTAGTGTTTTAGCAGCACATATTACAGTGGAGTCATCTGCATATTGTAATATACCGGCCTGTTTGGCTGCTTGTTTAGGTCATTAATAAATAAGTCAAACAGTAGTGGTCCTGGGATGAAGCCTTATGGGACTCTGATTGATATAGAAAGGAAAGAAGAGAAAGCATCTTGCCATTTCACAGCCTGGGGAAAATTACTGAGGTAACTAATATACTAGTTAAGTAAGGTGGGTGATAGCCTATAGAAAGAGAGGTTATTTAGGAGAATTTGGTGATTGACTATATCAAATGCTTTGGATAGCTCCAGAAATAGGGCTGAGATTATAAGATCTGAATTTCTAATGTGATTTACTGTGTCTGTATGCCTTAGAAGGGCAGTTATTGTTCATAGGTTCATAGGAGTTTACTAGGCTAGCATCCCTAGAGTTGTTACAAGACTAGCCATGATAATCCCAAATTGCCCCAATTCTCCTTATTAGGTGGACTTTGCAGGGTGAGTCTATTGTCAGCACTGCCTCTCCCTGTCCATGAGGGATATAGGTATCACATCCAGGGTGAATTTGCGGTCTCCCATCCATTTGTCCAAGTTGTACTTGAATAAGGTTAGTGAGGATCTCTGCTTCATGTAAATTGGAAATGTATTCCAGAGAAGTGGCAGTCTTTGGGAGACATATTTATCACTTCAGCATGTTCTGTTAATGTCACAGGCTAGGTTAAGATCACTACAGCAAGTGACTCTTGTGCCGTTAGATTTGTAGATGTGCATCATATCCATCAGGGCAAGGTCAGAGTCTGCTCTGTAGAGCAGGTGCAAGTCACCTCTCAGCAGCTTATATGATTACAGAGTACAGTGCCAGGACTTTTAGTCTGTCCATGTACGTCATGGTTTAGAGGCCTTGTATTTTCTTGGTGAGGAACCTCTGTGGTCTCTCCAGTTCCTTTAGCTGTCTGATTGTACTCTGATTGTGTCTGTTACTATGATGTGACAGAGAGAGAGGATGTTATAAGAAATACTATATGGAGTACGTTGAGAGTAAACTTATCTTTCCAAGATTTTGGATGAGGGGAAAAGAATGACAATTGGTCAGTTTGTGAGTCTGATTGATGAGCTTCCTTTATGGAGTGGGTATTATATAGGGTTTTTTCCATAAGATGGGGACATATTTTTCTTGGATAGAGTGATTAATTAAAATCAAGACAGGGTGTGCAGGGCTATCTGCAGCAAGTCTGAAGTATTAAGATAGAAGCAGGGCAAGGGCAGTGGTTGCTGTCTTAAGTAAGCATATGTATTTTTTAATTGTAGATGTTGGCACTGGAATGAGTGTGAAAGTCTGCTGTGGTTTCTTTGATTGGTGTGGGATGGCAGGATTTGTAGTAGCTTTGCTTTGTAGGAGGGAGGTGGCTGCATTTATAAAATGTAAATTAAACTGTGTAGCAATGCTTTGGGACTTAACAGAGGGTGATGGGCTTGGCTGTGTTGATTTTCCAGCACTAAGCAGCATATTTATTGATTTTCAGACGTTTTTGAATTGCTTGATGATGGATTTTGGGTGTTGCTATAATAAGCTTTTTTTGTCCTGTTTTATGCATTGCTTGATGTAGTTACTTAACTGCCTATATTGCTGCAGGGATGTTTGAGACTTGTTTGTAGTCATGACTACCAGGTTTAACCTCTAAATTGCATATGTTGTTTTGTTTTGGTTTAGTTTTTTTTCAGTTAACTAAGGGGCAGGTTTGTTTTCACCTTTTTTGGTTCTTAATAGTGCTTACTCTGCCAGGATATTTAGAAATATTGCTTAAGTGTTTACTGCTGCATCAAGAGGAAAAATTTTAAATGGAGCCCAGTTGATCTGGAGTAGGCTAGAAGTAAAAGTTTCTTTATTGAAGTTATAAAGATTTCTAACTGTGTTGTAGTGATGAAACTTATGGAGCTGTTGGGGTGTCTGATTTTGCAGCTTAGCTGGTAATCACTTAGATTAGGTAGGGTGCCACTTATGGCAACATTGTTTGGGGTTTATGTTATAACCCAGACTTGGATGGATTCTTTAGATGTGGCCTTGTTAATTCTAGTTGGAGTCTTGATCAATTAAAAGGAGCCATATAGTTGAATTGAATTTGTTGCGTTTTCTAGTGCTATTGTCTTCTCGCAAGATGGTTTCCTGTCTTCTGTTGGCTGAGATCCAGGAAAAGATTTCTTCCAGGATGGTTATGTTGTTACCAGGCGGTATGTCTATACATATGATGGTTAGAAATTTTGGAGTATTCAATCTGAGGAGAGAGATGAGTAGCTCAGTAATTGTTGAAAGTGGGTACAGTATCATGGTAAATGGACAGCTCTAAATTTTTCTGCATTTTTGTTGGTTTTACCTAGTCTGAGTATATTATAGCCTGGTGGAAGTATTTCTCTATTTTTGATAATTGGCTTTAACCAGGTTTCTGTGGTTATGAAGAGATCAGGGGAGTAGTGGGCTATATAGGTACAAACTTCTGTGATTTTTATAGAGACTTCTTAGGTTACTGTGCAATATTTTAAGACTTAGGTGGTCGGAGAGGTAGCCTGCTGCTGTTTTGGGATTTGTTGGGGCTGGTTTGTTGGGGTCTGGGGTTAGCTGAGTGGGTCCAGGATTGGGAATGTATATTCCTCCCAGCATTATTGTACAGTTAGCAAATGTGGCTGTTGAAGAGCCGCTTATATTTGGGCTTAAGTTTGTGCATGATTTTGGATAATGGTGGAGCATATGCAACTTGCTTGATTTTAGGTTGTTAATGTAATTAATGCTGATTAGGCTGGAGGAGATATTAGAGGAATGTAATTTGGTATTTTGTTTGAAGTATTGTGTGGTAGGTATGGGTAAGTAACAGTGAGAGACAGACTTGTGATAGCTGGTTGAGAGTGCGAACATAGTGTGAAATACTAGTCATAGAAGATGAAGTAGTGTCATACTTGGGATTTAGAAGGAAGTATGGATATGTGTTAGTGTGTGGTGGGAGGAGTGTGGATGGTTGCAGTAGAGATTAATGGGAGCAGTAAGATGATAGGTAGGACTGATAGATAATTACAGGGATTGATAGAATTGATGGCTAGGTTTAGGGACTGAAAGGTATGTATAGGGAAATGATATAAATGAAGATGAATTCATATGGTAAGGAGTCTGTTAACAATGTAGAATAGGTTTGATAAGGAAGGGTAGTAAAATAACATACTGATTTAATTGTGTATGAATGTAGGGAGAGATATTGAGAGTAGTGGGGTATAAGCAGATTAGAGAGATAAGGGGAAAGCTGAGAGATATTGCAGAGGATGAGAAGATAGATAAATATTAATCTGATTACAGTATATGAGGGAAGAGTTTTGCTCGGGAGCAGACTAGCTATACAAATGGTGGGTCTGTGTAGGAGAAGATATAGTGCAAAGCAGTATGGAAGGGAGAATGGCAATTGGAAATTATGCAAAATTTTGATGGAAGCAGGGAAGAGGAGAAACAGGAGTGTTCCTTTGTTAGTAGTAAAGTTGTTTGGGAATGTATGGGGAGTGGGTATCACAAGTGATAGCTGCATGTGGGAGGTGTAATGGTAGGGTAAGGTGGGGTGGATGGGTAGAAATTGGGAGAAGGGTTGGGAAGCAAAGCAAAGCTGAGCATAACTGACCTCCCACTTTCAGGCCAATTATTACAGAGATGAGATATAGTGTTATCAGGTGTTTAATTTCTAGTATTAACAATGGTGCAGGTCTGCTATTTTTTTCCTTTTTTCTTCATAGTGGTGCTATAAAATTGAGTGCATTTAGGAAAATTTGGTTGAAAAATATTACTGTTTTAGCAGGTGGTAGGTATTTAGCTAGATGAAGTCTTTGGTATAGAGTTTAATAATGTTTCTGTGAGTCAATTCTCTTATAAGCGGTGTAATGCTAGAAAGGCTTATCTATGAATATAGTTTATTAGTATATATAGACACTGAGTTTGATTAATCAGTATTAAAATCTCCTCATATCATTAATCCTTTCTTATTATTTTTGTTATCCATGACTGTATTTTTCGAGTGTATCAGAAACTACTGCTGCTCTGACAAAAGCATAGAGGGATGACTGGTACATCTCTGAACCCAAAAATATAAGGTGAGTATCAGTTTAGCTGCCTTGTCACTAGAACACTATATCTCATCAAGTACGGCTTTACTGTTAGTGATAGAGCTGAATGAAACTCCGAGCTGTGAAGTACAAACTGCCGAGTCAGCTATTACACAACATTAAGAACACCATATCTTGGTAATAGCTGCCATTCTCTCAACATGAGCTACTGACATGGAGCAGACGTGAGGTGAGAATTTACTGCTGAATCACTCAACCATATGGATAACTGTATGCCAAGCCAACTACTGACATACTATTAACACAAACTACTGAGTTGGAGTTCAGAACTGAACCCTGCAGCTGTGAAGTGGGAATTTTATCTACTGAATCACTATATGACACAGATAGCAGTGTATCTGTACAACTGCTCCTATTCTGCTTTCAGCCACTTACCTGAGAATGAATAAAGATGCATTTTGTACCAGAACAATGCATTACGTGGAGAGTGTTCAGTAACTCTTACCTCTCTTGAAATTTATAGTCCATGTTTAGAATACTTTCAGTTGACTAATCAGTAATACCCAAAATGTCTTTCGGTGTACAACCCATTACAGACCATTTTGTCCCTCACACTGCTTAACTAGATACCCTAGTGAACCATTTGTACCCCCCTTCTATCAATAGTACCCTACTTATCCCCATGAGGGTGTCACCTTTCTGCAGGTGGGTTATCATATCAATGATGCACATTAAAGCTGTCCAGGCATGGAGTAAAATTTGAGCTCAGGTGTCCTTTATCTTTGCTGGACTCAAATCTCGCTGTCTCTCTTTCTCTCTCTCTCTCTCTCTCTCTCTCTCTGTTGTTTTCTTTCTGTTTTTTTGTATGTACAGCCATTTCCCTCAAGGCTGAATCCAGCACTAGACCCAGTGCTGGCTGTGGGGCCCAGCTTGGCCAACACACATTAATTAGAAAAAGTCTGAAGCATAAAAACTCCTGGTATGCAAGCTGGGCTCTCTGAAATAAATGATTTTCTGCTCTTGGAGCATCCTACTCTGCACACAGAAAAAATGAGAAATGTTGGGAATTGTTGAAAGCTTTTGCAAAGCTCTCACTGTATTAAAAGTGGAGCAGCAAAACACAATATTGATGTTATTTATTTTTCATCAAACAGGAGTTATTTTTCTTAAATGGGATATTTTTTCCAGTGGGTACCACTAGGTACGATAGATTTAAGTAGTCCTTTAGCAAGCACTAGTGCTTATTCTCACTGGGAGACATATGCGATGTATATTTCTTCAACAGGAGAAATTTACTGCTTTGCATTCACCAATGAAGTCAGGTATGAGAGATGGTTCAACTGCAGCAAACACTGATGCTTACTATTTTGTGTGTGGGGGGTTGTTTGCTTATATATGTGTGCATGCATACTGGAGGTGGAGAAGGTTTACATTTATGATAGCCATAATGAGAACAGGGAATATTTTCTATTTTAGGGAGTTTAAACTATTAATAATTAGGCTGCCCTTTCACCTGCTGATTTTAATTTAAAATAGCTGACCATGAAGAGGAGAGCCAGAGTTTTTGACACAGGCATCTGAGAAGGATGCAGTCAGCAGTGTAGCCATAATTGTTGTATTTGAGGAATTTCTGTGGGTAAAAATGATTATCTCTACTAAACTAGTCATTAGTCTGTTCTTTGCAGGACTAGTGTGCATTTGTGTGATTGGAATAAATTGACTATGGACATTTTTATCACAATCAGACATGTGAGGTGTTCACAGTATATAAAGTGGTTGTAATAGTTGACAACAGTTATTGGTGGATTATAATGATGGTAGTTTGAGTGACCTTTTATGGTTGAAATGTACTGAAATGGGCACGTTTGTCATTATTGGTATATAAATTTTGTTTTACTGCTTACTGGAAAAATGTTCAAAATTGCTAATTTAAAACACTCTAACATATATTGCTATATTAAATAATGTTTCTGTATTAAACAAGAATGAGGGAGGTAAATCAAAGCATACATTTATGTATGGTCATAAAATGTGTGTGGGAGGTATGGTTGAAAAGCAGCCAAGGGCCCAATGTACACTTAACCTGCCACTGGTTATTGTGTGGCTTACTTAGTTTCCATTATGTCTGAGAGTACAGCTTCTGCACAAGGTGGTGGAATGCAGCCAATATCCAGAGTATATTTTCATTGTGTTGCCATTGTATCAGGAGTAAAAAAATAGAAATATTTCATTAGGTAAGGCGATATCTATTTTACTGCATTTAGAATTAGTCTTGAAGTCTATGACACAGGTAGCTTGCTGTATGCAACTCAGAACCAAGATGTAGTAAATACCTTGGTTATAGATTGACATTCCTGAGTGAATTTGTTCCCAAATACCTTATTACAGTTCCCTGTTCTTAATATGAACTGTCATAGTTTAACTGACATATTGTCTCAGAAAAAACAGTGTGTAGGGGCATGTTGGTGTCACAATCTGATATTATACTAAAACAATCACTGTTGGTATATCATTGACTTCATTTAGTTGATGATCATATGGCTATATTTCTGTACCATTTTGTATCTCTCAGGGTTTCAAACTTGTATTTCTGAGACATATCCCACACTTCTCCTTGAATGGGAGGAGTTGTACATTATACAGTATGCAAACTGCATGTCAAGTATGTGCCCACATTTTTGAGTAGATGCACCTACACCTACCTAGAGTTTTTGTACTGATTTTAATGCCTGCAGATTGAAATGTATGATTAAATAATTGACATCATGATTGATTACCTCTGTATATAGTTGCAGTGCTTACTATTTGTGCATACTCAGTATGGATGGTGATGCTGTTTACCTTAGAGCCCATGTTTTAAGTAAAGAAATGTTTCTTTACTTAAATTAAATAAATAAATGCACTTAGTGATCCCATCTTAATCACTGCAGCTTTATGTTCTTTGCCGTCACATGATTCATTGAGATGGCAACAAGCAGAAAACCCATGATTTTTAAATGGCATAATTCAGAGTTGTTGACCTATGGTTTGAAAGAGTATCAGTGGGTTATGGTAATGTGAAGTAAGTATGTTTGTTTTGTTTGTTTAATCTTGGCAGGCATCCATATTTGGGTAGCATTGTGGCCCTGAGAATAAATAGGGGGGATTGGCTGTGAATGAATGGAATTTTTCCTTTGATTAGTTTACAGTTTTAAGGTCTGCATTTTTGTGAAAAAAGCTGGCATATTTATCCTCAGGCTACATAAACTATCTCTGACTTTGCCTCATATGTTAGTGTATATCTCATACAATTTGTGCTTTGCTAGCAAATCACTGAAAATTGCAGTCACTAAATAAGGAGGTGGCTGTTAATGAAAGCAACTTACCATCTTGTTGTTTACTCATTTTAAAATTAGACTGTAGCACTGGTGTGCATTTGTGTGAATTAAGTTTTAATATTTACTGTCTGATCGCTATTTGTTTGAAACAGTCCTGAAACTTTCCCTGATTTTGCAGAATGTCCCGGACTGTTGCTCCTATTTTGATCTGTGCCTCACAAAATGTGTAGTTCAGAAAACCATTGGAGATTGCAGTCAGCAAACAATTAGAGAAATCTGGCTGTGAATGAAAGCAACTAACTCTCTTGTCATTTGCTCATTTTAACATCTGGCTTTACAGAGCTAGTGTACATGTGTATAGAATGTTAGAATATTTATTCTCTAACTAATGTTCATGGATATAAAGTTGAAAATGATGCTGATTTAACAGAATGTCCCTTATTATGCCTCATATTTTTTGCTCTATGCCTCATAAACTTTGTGGTTTTCTGGCAAATCATCAAGGACTGCAGGCACTAAATAGGGTAAAAAACTAAAAAAGTTACCCTTTTGTTGTTTGCTCAGTTTAAACTCTGGCTGTACAGAACTAGTATGCATTTCTATGAAGTAAATTGGAAAATATATCCTCTGAATATTGCTTATGTGAAACAAAGTTGACACTGACAATATTCAGAAGCTGTCCTTGACTTTGCCTCATATTTTTTGTCTGTTCCTCATAAAAGCTGCTGTTTTCTCCAACATTATTAAGTATTGTACTCATTAAATAATGCAGACATTTGAGATGTCAGACTTCATATCCTTCAGAAACCATGTGGTAATGCAAAAACATTAATCAAGCAACTTTTTAAGTATAATAAGAATGTTATTTAAAATATGTCCCAGATTTAGAGCCTTTGTTCAATATTATTCTTTGGCTTTGTTTGTGATTCTTGCACTAAGAGATTGAGAATTATTATTTTTGCCACAGTCTGAAGAGGTGTACACAATTAGGTGGCTATAACTACTAGGTGGGAGCTGTTTGTGGATGAAAGCAACTTACCCTAAGGTCCTTTGCTCAGTTAGCTCTCTAGTTTCATGGAACTAATGTGCATCTGTGTGAAATAAAATGGGATACTTGGGCTACTATGTTTGCAGTAACAGACTTCAAATACATTATTGTGTCCCTCATTGCTTATTTATTTATTTTACTGCAATCAGACATCTGAGGTGTATACAGTCAACAATGGGTTTATAATTGCTGGGTGCAGGGGCTTTCTATGGATATGAATAGCTGACCCTGGCAGTCATGACCAAGTTAATCAGTCATTAAGCTGGCTTTGCAGGATTAGTGTGCATTTCTGTAAATTAAGTTGGAATACATTACTGTAGCCATTTTTTATTACAGTTGGGTATTTGAAGTGTACATAGTCAAGTCATTGTAATTGCTTGGTATGGACATTAGTGGTATACAATGGTAGTAGTTTAAATAGTCTTAGCTCATTCCCTCAATGGAGTTCTGCAAGTTTCTGCTGTAATGCTCAATGGGTGGAACCTAAGCTTTTTGAAAGAAACAAATTATTTCCTCACATTTCAAACAAATTTTCATATTTCTGGTACCATAGGGGTTACTAAAGAAGTGTAAAAGGCAAACTCTTCAACACAAACTATTTTTGTAGTGGTAGTATTCTTTAGATTCTTGGTCTTAAACTGGATTGATAAGTTACAGTAAACACAGTCCTCGGGATTCAGTAAACTCCATGTAGGCTTCACATGAAGCCTGCATGGAGTTTATGCATTTTAGCAGTGAGCAGCAGTGCTAATTGTATGTGCATGCCACACATTGCATTTAAATGTAAACAAGCATGGTTTCATGGCAAGCAACAGTGTTGCAGGCAAAGAAACTGTGTGCAATACAGACAGCAGCAGACATGTAAGCCTGTTTATTTATCAGCAAACTAGGTCTGCATGTTTGCATGTTTGCAGGAAAAGCTGCAATGATTACCAGGGTTATTAATAAAGCAATGTATATACTTTCAACACATTATATGAAAGTATATACAGTGCAGAGTATTGTGAAAACCAGTTTCAGACATACTGAACAAAAGTGTAAATGATCTAGAAGGGTATAGACTGCTTTATAAATAAACAGTCAGGGGATGTGTGTGTATTGATTTGGGACACACAGATGAATTGTAGGAATGAACACAGGGAAAGAGGACAAGTAAAACATGGTAATGTACAGCAGATAAGAACATGTCAAAGAAGCCAGTTGTAGCATGAAAACTAATCACATATCAACATGATACAATAAAGACTGTGTGTGACTGTCACACAAGGTGACATAACAATGGAGAAAAGTCTTTGCAATATAAGCCTCCTGACATGTACAATAGAGAGGACATATATCAGGGATGGTATATCCAATAGGGGTTAGGTACATATAGTGAAGCTGTGCAAAATAAGTTGCCTAAATATGACTATAATGTCATCAGAGGTTTCAAACAAGTGAGACAAATAGTAAAAGCTTCATGGACAACAGTAGACAGAAGCACTCACAATCATGGATAATATCTGAATAATACCACCAGAAGTTCCATGTCTCTGACATAACATATGTGATTGTGAGTGATCGTAGATGCTTCTGCACAAACACAATTCTACAACTATTATGAGTAATCAGCAATCTATGAGGGTAATCAAGCACACTGTCCTGACACTGTAACAACTCCTGGAGGTGTTAGAAGGGACACTACTGTACCTGTATGTGAGATTATGATCCAGGCTAGCGGACAGGTGTGCATGGCGTATTTATATGGCACATTCCCACTGTCATGAATGTTACCCATGCCATCAATGTTGTCAATCGGCTATGTATGCACTGTGCACATCACAGGAACATGTATCACAGATGCATCTAGTATAACACATCGATGGGGCTTCCACACCATCAAACACTAATGTTTAATGCAACATAAAGAGTACTTGTATATGGCCAATAAGATGTGTGGGAGCTCACTTTAGCAAATGTGGTACACTTCGATTGCACATCCCTGGAAGATGTGTAGGGAGGTACATGAAGGAAGGTGCATTGTACTCCATTACTGGTGTGATGAAGGCTGTGAACAATGAAAGTATAATGGCTTTTGATGTGGATGTCCTGCACATACTCAGGAGTTTTGTTACATACAAGGGAGTACTTGCCACTGTAGGCACATGCTGGTGGACGTTCTGCATACAATCTACATGAGGTGACATACAACTTGGTCTGCTCATAGAGATGTGCTGTCTACATTATCATTAGGTTGTATGTTTGCTTTTATACCATACATCCATCCATGATTTTTTTTTCATCTCATGTGTCCTCATGGCTGTGGCAACAATCCTTTGTGTCTGTTCATGTTGTCTGTATTATACTAATATCACTCTTTGATTCAATGATTGTTCACAATCTGCAGTCCTCCAGAAAGCTGTTTGGACAAAGGATGTGTATGTCATTCTTGATGTCTGTGACTTAAATAATGAACAAAAAGAGCCTTGCAGACAGCCCTGAGGTATGGACCTGATCACTGGACTCTAGATATAGGTCACGTCACAGACTTCAACATATTTATATATCACATATGTGATCCAGTGGTCTACCCACTGGGTAATATAGGTATTTATGCCCACTTGTGGCAGTGTCACAGTAATACCTCAGTGTGGACTTGTGTCAAATGCCTTGACATGGTCAAGTTCCACAGCACAATAGTGTTGTCATCATGCATGCCCTTGTTGACTTTCTTGAGGACATCTAACACATGTAACAGACATGCATGTAGCATGAACAAATCACACATACCTTTCACACAGAGCTGGGATATTACCAGTGTCCATTCAGAAAAGGTCCATGATGACATGCTGGTGTACCTCACAGATGAGGAGAGTCAGGATGTATCTATACATGCATGCATCAGGTTATGTCTCCCCCCAGTCAGATGGATGCCTGTTGACATACACTCCTCTATGGGAACATATTCCGTCTGGAGGCTGTGTTGAAGTATGGCTCCAACCAAGTCTGGTAGGTCCATGTTTTGAGTCATGATATAGGCAATCTGTGATGTTATTATGGCCCATTGCTGTATTATTAGCTGTGCAGAATGCACAGATATGCTGCCCTCCCTAGCATAGAAAATAAGAAATGTTTGCATGTATGCTTTGAATGATGGACAGTGGTGACAGGGGATGACATGTGAGACAAACTGTCAGCTAACAGATTGTCTATTTCCCATGGTTGGGTATGTCTGGTGGCATCCATATGCACATCTGTGCTTAGTTGTCTATTGCACTTAACATTTCAAAATAAATGATTTGTGAAAAGGCCTACAAATACAACCATTGTCATTCATCACATTTCACACACTGGCATATGCACACAGTCATACAACTGTACCAATGTCATGTACTTATATTAATTGCACAATATATGCCTATATGTGTTTCATGGGCAAGCTGTGTCTGAGAAGCCTGATGCCATATCAGGACACATTACAGATCAGTTATTTGTGGCTCACGCAGAACATTTCTTGAGACAAATGGTAATAGTCACACAATGGTGCTGCTGACCACCTCAACAATCCTTCAGCAATGCAATGCACATACAATGAATTCCACAAGGGTGCGATTGAATCAAAACATGTGATACATTGTTGTGTATATCACAGCATAACAACATGTGTATGAGACATGACTTATGTGACCATGTAATCAATTTGAATTTATATTGTTGTGTGTCACAGAGCATTAAATGACGGTATGTAGACACTTGCACATGTATGCCATACTGCAATTGTGACTGTGATGGTTGAATGTGAACTGTGTCAATGCATAATCTGCTACACTACAACAACACATGTCCTAATACACCAACAATAGACATACAAGTGTATTGTATCATGTCACTCACGTCACTCAACAAGTACTCTTATGACTCTGTCATAATTCATGTTGGGGTGAATTACTTGAGATGTACCTCTCTGGACTATATGAAGAGAAACATGAATAAACTTGCAGATTATGTGTCCCAAGCAGGTATGACCCTAGCCCTAAGAAGCATTCTACCTTCACCCAGGATGATACCACAACATAAACAAAAATTATCAAATTCAACAATTGGCTTAGCTTCTGGTGTCAATCCAAGGGAATCCAGTGTCTCTCAGCCTGGGATGACATAGTTGACAGGCCATGCTGCTTTGCCAGAGATGGTCAGCACCTGTGTCCTCTAAGCTGCTGGATACTGGCAAAGGCACTTGCCTTCCCCATAATGCCTTTTTTAGGTAATATCAAAGCAACAAAACTTCCAACATAACTAAATCCACTGGAGGCAAACTCATGGTTCTGCTGCATAATGCTAGAAGTCCAAACATGAAGCTGCACCGGAGGAAACTGGTAACTGGCTAGCTGACAAATTTGGCATAAATTTCACCCCCCAACCCCACTGGCTATACCCCAAAGCATACCTAATCCCCATCTTCTGCATAGTATCTCTAGACATCAAGTCATATCTGAGCTTTCCAATGCTAAAACCACAGCCTCATTGATACCAGATAACATGCTAGGTTGCTTACTAAGCAATCTAAAACAGGACCTAACAGGCCCATTTCCCATCCTCTTTAACCATAGCCTAAGAACTGGCTTTGTTCCAGCAGAGTGGAAAACAGCAACAGTAATCCCCTTGCACAAAGTGGGGGGCCATCAACCAACCCTGGGAACTATAGACTCATAAGTCTAACCAGTCTCATCTGCAAGGCCATGGAAAGAATCATCATGGACCTTATCAACAAGGACATAGGTGACCTTCAAACTCTAGACCTAACCCAATTTGGCTTCATTAATGGTAGATCATGCTTATTAAACTTAGCAGACTTCTTTGAGAAAGTCAGCAAAGCCCTGGAAGAAGATAACACAGTGCATATTGTGTATCTTGATCTGGCCAAGGCTTTTGACACAATCCCTCACTGAGGTATCATTGAGAAACTCTCCCAGCTGGAGAATAACCCTTAAATCACTAGACAGGAAACCAGTTGGTTCACTGACAGAGTATATACTGTCAAAGTTGATGAATCAACCTCTACCAGTAGAGCCATCACCACTGGCGCACCATAAGGATCTGTACTGGGTCCTTTACAGTTCAGAATCTATTTCTTAGATGTCTAGGCTAAAGTAGAAAACCTTTGGCTTACCAAGTTTGCTGATGATTGCAAATTAGTTGCAGTCACTGAATCCACCCATGATGTCAACATGTTACACATAAGGCTAACACAGACAAATAATTGTTGCCAAGGCCACGATCTAAAGCTAATTGCAAAAGAGTGCTATTATTAATGCCTTTGGTAAAGTGTAATTCCCCACTAAATACAGTATTGACAACACCCCCTATGCTCAAACCCAGTGGTGTAAGACCTAGGAACACAGGTAGATAGAAATCTGAACTTCAACCACCAAGTTCCCACAGGGGTAAAGAAAGCCTTCTATGTTGTGCACTTCATAAGTAAGGACACTGCATCCAAGACTAAGGGTGTTATAACTCTTCTGTACTTGACCATCATAATACCACTAATATAGTACAATGTTCTATTCTGCATGGACCTCACCAGACACCTGTAGAAGCTGGAGAGACCACAGGGGTTCCTAACAATAAAACACAGGGTCTCTAAACCATGCCATGACATATGTGGATAGACTGAAAGCCCTTTCACTGTACTCTGTATCGTATAAGCTGCTGAGAAATGACTTGTGCGTGGCCTACAGGGTAGTCTCTGACCCTGCCTGATGGAAATGTTGCACATCCACAAATCTAATGGCATAAGAGTCATTCAGTCTAGGGATCTATTGTTTTACAAAATTGTTCTTGTACTTCTTTGTTTCTCTTACCTTGTATACCAGTTTTTTATTGTTATCTAAACCATGTATGTACTCTGTTAACTTCCTTGGAGCTTTTCTCCCCAGGACTCCACTGAAAACAGACACTTTGTGTCCAGTTGGATTTATCCTGGTAAAATAATGTTAAAATAAAATAAAATAAATTAACAGAATAGGCTTGAGACACAGATATAGCTGATGACATCAGCAAAGTCTGGTAAAAGAAAAATGGTAAAAGCAGTGTCCTGCTGGCTGATGTAAAATACTGTCTTTAATGTCAAGCAAGTGCACACATACTCACACACACACACACACACACACACACACACACACACACCAGTTGACTGCAGTGATCAGATCCCCTACCTAAGTACACCAACTAGAGACATCAGTTTTTAATATAAGTGCCACAGCACAAGTCTGACTTAAAGAGTGTCAGACAACACTTTATAAGTGATGATATCAGCAGTGTCTGGAGAGGAGAAGATGGTAACAGCAGTGTCATACAGGCTGATGTAAAATGCTGTCTCTAATGTCAAGCAAGTGCACAAACACACACACATGTGTGTGCACACACACACACACACACACACACACACACACACACACACACACACACACACACACACACACACACACACACACACACACACACACACACACACTAGTTGACTGCAATGAGAACAGAATACCAACCTAAGTACAATGACTAGAGACATCAGTATTTAAAGCAAGTTCTATAGCACAAGTCTGACTTAGAGAGTGTCAGACAACACTTTATAAATGATGACATCAACAGTGTCTGGAGACAAGAAGATGGTAATAGCACTGCCCCACATGCTGGTGTAAAATGCTCTCTCTAATGTCAACAAAGTGAACAAATACACATGTGCACCATTTAACTGCAGTAAAAACAGAACCCCTACCTATGTAAGTACACATTCTAGAAAACTCTACTTGCCACAAGCTCCATGGCACAAGTCTGACTTTCACAAGGCTGCAGGACAATCTATAGTGGATGACATCAGCATTGGATGTTTGAGTGAAGATGTTGAGAGGCCTGGATGAAATGCATGTATAGGTATGTATGACTGTCCAAATATTGGTGTTCCATGGGATTGTAGTGATGACTGCAGGATATGCAGTTAAGATATTGTGACTAGACAGACAGACACACACACACACACACACACACACACACACACACACACACACACACACACACACACACACACACACACCAGTTAATTGCAGTGAGATTAGAACCCTACCTAAGTAAGTACACAGACCAGAGAACTCATTATTTATTTATTTTATTTATTTTATTTTACATTTGTTGACCAAGTTTTTCTGGATGAGCTAGTGGCTCATTTTCAGCAGAGACCCGGGGAGAAAAGCTCCATGGTGAGATAAAATTATACAACAGATACAAAAACTATTTCAGATTACATACACATAAAAAAGAATTATAAATTCAGGAGCACACAAAAAGTTACAAAAACATATATACAATATTTGCAATGTGAGAGAAGTCATGTAGAGAAATCAAAAAGAACTTTTGTGAGGCAAAACATTTTGAAAAGGAAATGCACATCTAGGATGGACTCAGTAAACCAGCATAGAATAAACTTAAGATATACGATCAGAGGTATATATAAGTGGGTTGTGGGAATAAACATGGTATGAACTGTTGAGAGATAAAAGAGGAGAGACAGCAGCAGGTGACAAGGACAGTCTAAAAAAAGCAGAATAGCATGTGATTATAAGAAATAACCATTAAGTAATATGGAGAGAAATAGGAGAAAAAATACTGAAAAGGAAAGATGAGAGAAGGGAGGTTGGGATCAGGGAAAAGAATAGTTAAAAGGAAGCTGTTAGAGGACAGTGCAGGTGGAAGATTAGACAAGAAAGAAGGGGTGTGAAAGGAAGTAGTGGGAGGGTGTAGGTTAGATGTGAGGAGGAGAGAGGGTATTGATAAGATGGGCAGAGGAGAGAGAGGAGTGTTGGATACTAAGGAGAAAGATGGTCAATGGAGATGAGTGCAGTGGCAAGACCACAGCACAAGTCTAACTTTAACAAGGCTGCAGAACAATTTATAGTGGATGACATCATCTCTGGATATTTGAGAGAAGATGCTGGAAGGCCTGAATGAAATGGATCTACAGTTATGTACACCTATCAAAATATTGGTACTCCGTAGGATTGTAGTGATAACTGCAGGATACACAGTCATGTTCTTCTGACTAGACAAAAGTACACACCCACACACTCATGCCAGTTGACTGCAGTGAGACTAGAACCCCCCTACCTAAGTACACCTACTAGAGAACTCAGTACTTAAAGCAAGTGCCATGGTGCAAGTCTTAGTTTTAAAAGGCTGCAGGACAATTTATTGTGGATGACATCATCATTGGATGTTTGACATTAGATGTAGGGAGGCTTGTCTGAAAGGGATAGCTAGCTATGTACCACTGTCAAGATATTAAAAATATGCATGTTATCTGACTGATGAGTATGCAAATTGTAGCCTTTCCTGTTGTCTTTCCAGTGGGCAGGTATACCTTAAACATACAGCTTTGCAAGCTATGTGCAAACAGCTGTCCACATTACTAGAGGTATTGGAAAATCTGAATGTGTATTGTCAGTATAAAGATGTCCTTAGTATATAAGCAAGCATTTTTTATTTATTTCTGTAGTGCAGTTGATATATGTATGAACAAGTACTGAGAGACCAAGTTTCAAGTGCACGGGTGCAGAAAACAAATGGCTACAGTGTAAATATGTGTCCTTTTTTTAAAAAGTGCCTTCCTTTTGGTGTTTTTACATGTACTTTCATGGGGTGAAGAATAAATGGACAGTAAATATAAGTATTACACACTAATGTGCATTTTCCATAGTGCACCACTGAGCAGCTGGTTTGCGTGATCAATGCAAAGTGTTTGCGCATGCAAGATACACAGTTATATTACTTTTCACATTTGAGAGTAATTTTAAGTGATGAGAAAACACAAGCCTCTACTTCATTGATAAAACTGTGGATAGTACTGAGTGCAGGAAACACACTTGCTGCTTAGTTAATTATGTGGCAGCAGATGTAAGTGCATTGACAGATTTCTTTTTGAGCCCAGATGAGCCAAGGTTTGAATCCAGGTGTATCTGATAGTTTTAAATATGTATTTATAAGACAATTACATCATTCTTTAGTCTACATTTACTGGATGTCACCTTAGCACAGCATCTTTAAGTAGTATTACATGGAGATAATTGAACATTGAAGAGGTATTCACCGCCACTTAGACATTGGTGTATGATGCCAAACTCCAAGCAAAAACAGAGGACAAAAAGTGAAGGATCTTATTGTTTTTTTTTTTTTTACTTATGTGTGTGGTATGTGATTTTACTATCTGACCAGATTAAAGGTATTACAATGGTTTAGATAGGAAAGTGGTTAAATGGGGGGAAGCAGGGGGAAGAAAGGGGAAATCAATATAGGAATGTGCAGGAGGTAGGCAGGAAGGAACCATGGTTATTCACTTCTTCAACAGTGTAAAATGAAAATATATACAGAATATTAGCTGAATTTGGATTGTCACCTCAACAAAGAGGAGTGACAACAAAATCATGTTGTATAGCCAATTGGACCAAATAAAGTTTGTCAAGAAGACATGTGTGCAAAGTGGAAAGCTATCTATGGGACAATATTTTTTGTGGGACAAGTGCTCATTCTTTTTTTACTTCAGTAAGAAAGTAATGGTAGGGTAAGGAGAGGAATGCTGGGTCAGGCAAGTAGGGTAAGTGAGGAAGCAGATGAAAACAAACAGAGCAAATAAGCCAAGACACAGGGACGGTGAGGGACATGACAGGTTGGGGGGTGCCATATATGGAGTTATGGAGGGGACAACTGATGCTCATCAAACATGGGGACAGTAAGAATCTAGTCCTCACCTGCAGGACTTTCATCTCTGTCCCCTTACTCTGCTGGTTGTTGGAGTGCTTGACATCTTCTCCTCTGGTCCATAAAAGAGAGTATCTTCTCCATCCAGTGTAGGTGTGCACCAGTGGTGCTGATCATGACCCAATGCAGCAAGCCTGGCAACTCCTTGTGGGTGATAAAATCTCCACCTCTGCCAGTACTCCTGGAGTGTACCACAGCACCAGCTGCTGAATTAGTGCTACCTGAGGGGACAAGTAGTGCAGGGCCAGCAAAGGCAAGTACTGACAGGTTGGGTCCCAGATGTGCTGGGTGTCGGTGTAGCAGCTGGTGGAGTGGGGACAGGCTGAGCCCCAGGGCTTGGCCTACCTCCCTGTGCTGTAAAGAATTGTGTGATTTGTCAGAGATGGATGAAATGGAAACTTTCTGATGACACATAGAAAAATAAAAAAGAGAGATAAGGGTTGGGGTAAGAGAGAAAAAAGAGATAATTAGTACAATCATATGTGACATACAATGCATTATCACAATAATAAAGTATTTTATATTTATCTGTAGTTTTACATTTAAGCATACTACTTAACAACTACAAATTCTAAGTAATGAATGCTTAAAGTAATCCTTGAAATGTGCACATATTGCCCATATGCTTGGTAAAATTATACAGATTAAGTTAATAGCAGGACATTTATGCTACTTCTGTTAAAATTAAATTCTGTAATACTTTAAAGGATTTTACTTATATTTATTTGTTATTTGTGGTATTTGAACTCGCGATGTCTGACTACAGTATTAGACTTGACTCCTAAAGGTGGCTTGTGTTACAGACTGAAGCATGTGTGTTTGCTTGCTTTTACAGTTAGGATATGCATGCTTAATGTGCTACTACTGTAAACAAGAGCAATACTTTAGCTGAAATAATAGTTATGCTGTGCTGCATACAAACCCATTTCTTCCTTCAGCCTCTCTAGATGCTCAGCATGGGCATCTCTATTCACCATAATCTCTTGACTGGCTGTGAAGTAAAGAGAAGAGAACAAGAGCAGAACATTATGCATACCAGTCTTGCCTATATGCAGCTTTCTATCTACCATAAATTCTCTATATCAGTATACTTACACAGCTGTGGGATATCAGCAGTCCTGAACATATCCAGCCACTGGTTGAGTGTATCTTGCTTGCACCTTTTCATGTCATTAAAATGATGCCTACACTGTTCTCCAGTGTGTGGAATGCCAGTCACACTGGAGACAGCCTTGGTCAGACCATTCCATGCCTCAGACTTGTACTGGGAGCTGGTATAATTCCCCTGCAAGAGCCTTCAGCTGTATTGCTTTGCAGGGAGTCCAGTGAAGATTCTGGGCTCCTCAAAATTCCACCTCTGCACGCTAAATTAGGCACCTTCCCTTCTGCCACCAGACATGTCCATCCAGGGAAAACAGCAATTGTTAAGAGTGAGTTACCACCAATGAGTGTTATCACATTTACTAGTACTGCACAAACCTGAACAACAATGCCAACCATGTTTACATTTTGTTAAGCAGAGAGCAACAGCACCAAACAGAGAAGAAAAGAGTTTTTGAAAAGGGAAGGTTAATCTGACACTTTTCATTAGTTTGAGGGTTGTTTGCTTATGTAACTGTTAGGTGATTTAACTTTGCAGATATTTTACAATGTGAGATTCAAACCTATGCAAAAGAAACAAAACATTTTCTTTCACAGAGGTAATTTTGCATCCTTGTCACAGAAGAAGTGCTTCTCAGACATACTTATGAATTATATAAATACAGATGACAGCATGAGTGTTAACCATGTATGTGTATGACCTGACAATGTCCTGGTTTATACATTCATGGCTGTATTAGTATTACTTGAAGTGTGAAGGCCATTCAAGGCCAGAGAACACAATTACAATTACAGAAACATAATAGTCAGTATACTGTCAGTCACACAACTAATTCATATGAGCTCCACTATTTTTATTTATAATTAAAATTGGGAGTGTGATATTTTTTATGTAAATTTTAATATAAAAGTAAAATGGAGCAACAGTAAAATATTTAGAATTTGATGTATTAGAACTCAGGATCATTTATATTGCAGCCCTAATCTTACACATGCTGCCAAATGAATAGTTATAAAGCAGTTGGATATTTGTATATTCATTATTAAATTCAGTGTGCTAACTGCAGTGCTACATCACTTAGCATGTTTGCATGGTGCCCAACATACTTGATAGAATGTATCCATTTTGAAATTGTCTACTGTCTGCTTTCTTTCTGCATGTGTTATAGACCTGCAGGTGTTGGGGAAGGTCACTAACTGATGCTCAATGCTCCTTAGCAGGTTTGCGAGATGGAAAGTAAAAGATGCAAAAATGTATCCTTTTTGAAATCAAGAATGTTTGTATCCTGTCTGTAGGTATTCTGGTTGCCTTTTGTGTTTGAGCAAAGGTAAGCAATGTGCAAACATGAGAAACAAATCTAAACTTGTTTTATCTGTGGGAACAGTGATTCTTAGGTTTCACACTTAAAAGACGAATGTGGGACTTGAGCTGCGATCTTCAGATAGTATCTAATTTGTAGATCATCATGTTTAGCAGATGTGCTACACACACATGATTCACAGGTGTAGTTTATGTATTGGTTATCATAGAAGTGCATTACATGACATTCTATTTATCCATTTCCCATGTTTGAGCTAAGCTGTGCACTGTACAAATACTGGTATTAAAAATATATCAAATAAACAACATTACAAAATAAAAGTTAGTACACGTGAACAATTTTTACACAAATCTGGATTTGAACCTACAAAACACAGTAAGGGAGTGTTATCCCTCTTTGCCACAGAAACATCTTTGCAGAAGGAATGAAATTCATTTTGCATACAAGCATGTCCCAAGTCATCCACAGTATTAACAAAACATATAGCACTTATACACTTCTGAGTTGTTTGTACGTGTTAATTTCAGATGTAGTGCAATGAGTGATCACACAATCATTTATGACTACTGCTTGCAACAATCCAGCTCTATTTTTTCTTTGTATGTTCATTCTTCTCTTATCTGAGTAGTAATCTGCCACATGCAGTCTGCAAGGCATTTTCCAGCATAGTCCTTAAAAAATGTATGACAATATTACATGGCAATAATATACATTTTTCAACAAATGTTGGGGAGTTTGAATATCACTGAATATAAACTGAGAGATGTGTGCTGCTTACTTTTAAAACCTTAATACAACTGAGTCTACCCTTTGTAAGTGTAACCTGGCTGACACATCCACTGGAGAAAAGGGAGTCTGAATTGCTGTTGTGTTTTCCTTCTCCTTAGCAGTAATCATTCACAATTGCAATCCATTAGCAACAAACACCGAGGGAGTGTCTGTACTATGTTTACATCAGATACATGGAACCAAGAATTTGGGATTCAGCAGTTCTAATGAGTTCATACCTCATTTGCATCTTCACCATGCTCACAGACCTGAATCTACTATAAAGAGGGAACTGTGTAGCTAGGGAACCTGAAGGTGATGAGAGTTGTATATGTGGCTAAGACACAAGAAGATTGTTATTACTTTGGATTTATCTGCACAGAAGACCTCTGATCTTGTTAAGGTATGATTACGCTCACATCAGTAGGAAAAATATTTATATACCTGCACACACAAAAACATACACACACACTCACACACACACACACACACACACACACACACACACACACACACACACACACACACATACATATATACACACACACACACATATATATGTGTGTGTGTGTGTGTGTGTGTGTGTGTGTGTGTGTGTGCTAGTATATATATATATATATATAAATATATATATATATATATATATATATTTATATATATACTATCTACAACCAGCCCATCTCTCACTATCAACCTACATGGCTTTCATTGGCTGCTTACTACATCTGCTAGATTCAATCTAAACGATAATAGTAGCTCCATGTTTGGCTGGGTCATAACAACTGACCCTAACCTGTATCAAAACCCTACTACCCTACCAGACTCCCTTAGCAAACACCTTCCTATCTGAGTTCTTAGGCATGCTGTTCAAATTGTAGAATAAAGAAGTTGCAGAGTTCCACGACAGATTTACCTTTTATTAAACAAAGAGAAGTAAGCGCTTTTGCGATCTACCCAGACCTCTTCTTCAGACTGTATTATAATGTCAGACTATCTAACTAAGCATTTTAAAGCTTTAACTATTAGCACATTGCATTGCAGTTAATTAGTCACAATTACCTAATTAAAGGTATAGGTAGTTTGCATAAAAATTCCTTTCAGTAAAAATGTTTTAAAAAACAACTCTTCTTATTTAGCCATTAACATTACATTGTATTAAGTTCTATCTTAAAAAAACAACACAAATTATATAGTATTATACATAAGAATATAAAAAACATATATAAATATATACATATATAAATATAAAGATAAATACATATTTATGAAAAATTAATAAAGCATGCCTATAAAATGCATGTATATTCATATTGTAATAATAAAACCTTCTAGCAAAGTCTTGACCATCTTGACAGACAAAATTAAATTATTTAATGTACACTTAAATTCAATTGGGAGGAATATAGGCCTAAGGCAAGGGCAACATACTGCATAATAAAGCATGGATATATTTAAATAAATTCATGCAAGAGCATCAACATCTGTTTAATGCTTCAGATGTCGAGCCTTTAGGAAAGGTTTATGTGATACTGCATCATTTATACCTGGATGCTTATCAGCATTCAGTTTTATTATCCACTTTTGTTCAGATTCTTCCATTCTGTTTTTTATGTCACCTCCTCTTAAGCCTTCCTTAACTACCTCAAGCACAAAAAATTTAAAATTATGATATTTTCCTTCTTTTTGAATATGTTTGGCTAGAGCATTTGTATCTTTACCTGTCGCAATGTCTCTAGTATGTTCTAAAATTCATTCTTTTAACATCCTATTTGTTTTACCTTTATAATATGCTTCACATATCTGACAAAAAATGAAGTATACTATATTACTAGTTCTACAATCTGCATACATATTAGCTTCTATTCTGAGTTTATTGACTGGATGAAAAAAGGTAGTACAAGAAAAAATGTATCTGCATGCTGTACATTTTCTACAGGGGTAGGTACCTTTCCTCTGTGATGTAACCTCATGTATGATATTATGTGATTTATAACATAGCTGCCTTTTTAAAGACTTTTTGTTAATGAAGGAAAAGTGTGGTACTGAGTCTATCACTGTTTCCAAATCCTTGGATACAGTTAGAATGTTCCAATTCTTTTTAAAAACATCACAGGATACATTTATATCGCTGGTATAGGTAACAGGAAAACGCAACCTCATATCATTTTGTTTTCTGTCCTTTGTCTCTTGGTTTTCTATTCCCTCTGAGAAATAAGGACGACGTTTGCTTCCTCTTTCAGTCAGTGCTTCATTGACACATAAATCTATTTCAGATTTAGAATAGCCTCTGCTAATAAACTCATCCTTCAGTGTTTCAGTTGCTTGCATAAGCTCACTGTCACTGTTATATATTCTCATGTTCCTAATCATCTGTACTTTTAGGACATTTCTGCTAACATGTCTGGGATGCATACTACCTTTATGCAATAAACAATTTTTCCTTGTCGGTTTCCTATATAGACTAGTTTTCATATCCTTTAACCCAGATTTTTGAACCATAACATCCAGGAATTCAATTTCTTCATAAGAATATTTATAAGTAAATTTCAAAAAAGTTGTTGTGGTATGCAGATAGTCTATAAAGTCTTTTAATTCAGTTTCTGACTTCCCCCATAAAATAAAAAGGTCATCCACAAACCGTACATACCATAACACGTTTGCTATACTCATGTCCTTGCAATAAACATGTGTTTTCCCACTGCACCAAAGCTAGATTGGTGTAGCTGTTGGCACAGGCAGTGCCCATAGCTACACCTATCTTTTGTAAATAATAATGTTCACCAAAATTAAAAACAGATACCTAAATACCATCTCTATAAAGAATGTTGCAATCTCTCCACTTTTAACAGAGAAACCTTTAATCACATGCTAAACTCTATAGACTGGTCAATTCTGAAACACACCCCTCTAAATGATGATGTCCTTCCATTTCAGTCACACTTTTCTCTCTATCCTTGACTTACTGGCACCTCTCAGAAAAATAAGAATCAAAACAACCCACACTCCCTCTTATGAAAAAAAGAGACAGCACCTGGAAACAATGGAATAAAACTAAACCACCTTGTCTTCTCCAAACCTATAAACAACTACATAATCTGGCTAAGAAACACATCAATACAGATAAGAAAAAAGTCTACTCCAATACCCAACTAACTCATAAGTCTAACCCAAACAAATTCTGACACCCTATTAATAAGATCCTGCACCCAGGCAACCCTTCTACCCCCAACCCCTACCCTGACAACCCCACCCTTGAAACTACCACTCTTCTAAATTCATACCTCAATGAATCTATTCACAAACTCACCCACAATGGTCAGAACAATAAACATACACACCCTACTTCACATTTCACCAATACTCCATCTTTCACACTTGACCCCATCCTGACATCTTACATCAAATTTATCCTGGTTAAGCTGAAGCCATGCTCCCCTTCTTCTGACAACCTCCCCCCTTTGATGCAACAAACACAAACCAGTACTGGATAAAGTGCCTCTTAAGAAAAGTCCAATAGTAATCAAAAACACAAAAGAGGCACACCATGATGATTCTTCAAGCTTTAATCGAAAATCAAGACATCAAACGAACAGCTGTAGTAAAAAGTAAGTGCTTTCACGTTTTAACAATGCTTCTTCAGACTTAAAATACATCTAAAAATGTGTTCTTATATACTCATGGTTAATTGAATAATTAAAACAATTAGAAAAATTCAAACTCTATCACAGTCAACCCTTGTTAAAGGTGTATTGCTATAATAGTAGCTTATATAAAAACTATATATTAAGACTGTATATTTAATGAATACAATATATTTATAAAACATATCTGCTAAAATTAAGAGTGGAAAAATTCTTTTTATAAAATGATAATCTTTAGCAGTAATAATATAGAATATAAAAATATATAAAATAGCCTATAACTTATAAGAACATAGTAAAAAACAGTTTCACATATTAGCACTATCAGATATAACATAGCTAAATTAATAATTTAAATGGTGTATAAAGAAGATAAAATCATTTATAAACATATATACATATATACATATTTACAATGTATGTCTAGCTAAGTATATATGTATGGAAATAATATATACAAGTTATATTAATTTGTTTGCTGTATGAGTTTGGATATTAATGACTATAAGGTCTCCCTTTTAGAAAAGGTTTAAGTGATATTTTATCATTGAGGCCATGGCCTCTATGTGCTTGTAGCCTTAATATCCATTTATTTTCCTTTTCTTCAGTGAAATTCTTTATATCACCAAGTCTATCTGTTTTATTAACGAATTCAAGTACTTGAAATGTAAATTTGTGTTTAGATCCTAGACTCAATACATGTCTGGCTAGAGCATTCCTATCATCCTCTCTATTTATAGCATATATATGCTCCCTAATTCTTTCCCGTAATGTTCTATTGATTTTTCCTACATAGAATGAGTTACACAATGAACATTTTGCCAAATATATCAAGTCCCTGGATCTACAATCGGCATATCTATCAAACTTGTAATTATTGCCATTGTCAGGATGTGTAAAACTATTTTCTTTTGTTATATAGCTACATTGATTACAGTGTCTGCATGGAAACGTACCCTTCCTTTGTGTTAGAGGAGTTGCCTTTATATTATTTTCATAGCAAAGTAACCTCTTCAGGGATTTCATGTTCTTATATGTGATAACAGGCTTATCACCTATAATATCTTTTAGCCTATCATCTACCAATAACATTCGCCAATTATTAGTTAAAACATTCCTAATAGTATTATTTCTGTTCGTAAAAGGTATCACTATTCTATTCTTAACTGTCCCTGTCTTAATTCTTTTTGTATCATTGCCATCTTTGCCAGTCCTGTGTAAAAATGGTCTACCTCTACCCTTTCTTTCCAAAGAGTTGTCATGAAATATTTTAGTCAGTACTTGTTTATTGTATCCTCTATCTAAAAATTCATCCCTTAATGTCTCACATTGTTCATGATGTCTCATATCATCTGTTATTAGCCTAGAGACCCTTAATGTTTGACCTCTAACTATGTTAGGATAGAGGTGTCTAGGGTGCATACTGTTGTAGTGTAATAGATTATTCTTTCGACAAGGTTTTCTGAACAAATCCGTATTAACAGTATTCTTGTCCTTACTAATAAGAACATCTAAAAATTCTATCCTATCAAAAGATTTAGAACATTCAAATCTCAAAAAATCGGTTGTTCCATTTATATAAATTAAAAACTGATCCAACTCGTCAAGTGTGCCACCCCACAGGAGAAACACATCGTCCACAAAGCGTTTATACAGCTTAATGTTCTCTCTGAAAAGTGCATTTCCTAAAACATAAGTTGCTTCCCAGTATGCCATCACAAGGTTTGCATACGAATTAGCACATGGTGTGCCCATCGCTACACCCTTTTTCTGTAAATAATAGTTGTTGTCATATAAAAAAACATTATTCTCAAGTACCAATTCTAGAATAAGCATCCATTGTATGACCTGATTATTAGGAATATTATTCTCAAGTAGTAGCAATCTCACATACTCTATCCCTACTTGATTAGGTATAGATGTAAAAAGGGAAACAACATCTAATGTAACTAGTAAATCACTAGTATAATCACTATGTGAATGTAAGTATTCTGCATAGCTGCATAGAAACTCCTCTGTGTCTCTAATTATAAACTCATTGTTATTTACTATCGGTTTTGTTTCTCCAAATAAATAGACATAGGCTCAGCGGCCCAGCCTTTACCTGACACAATGTGTCTCATCGGGGGGTCATATAAATTTTTGTGTATCTTTGGTAGACCCCTGAAGGTTGGAATAACTGGTTTATCAACTAAAAAATACTTGTATAGATTTTCATCTATTATATTACATAGCAAAAAGTCATATAACATCTCAGGAATACTTTTAATCACTTTATCTAAAGTCACAGCATTCAAACAATGATATATGTCTATTTCTTTCAATAAATCTTCCATTTTCATATTATATACTGTCCTGTCTAATACTACCACTGAGCCCCCTTTATCGGCTTGTCTAATGACAATACTGTTGTTATTCTGTAAGCTTTTCAATGCTTCACGTTCAGCATGAGTCAAATTAAAAATTCAGGTTTATTATTAGTCATAGCACTAGCTAATAAATCTCTTTCACAAGCTTTCTCAAAAGCATCAAGTGCAGGGCATAATTGTGGTATAAACGTTGATGGTTTTTTAAACACATTCACATCTTTTGTATTATCATTATCTGTGAACAGTAGTTTCAAGCCTAAATTCCTGACAAACATTTTAACATCTATAATAACATCAGCAATGTCAGCACTAGCAGCAGGTATGAATGATAAACCCTTATCAAGTAGGGAAAGTTCATTTTCATTTAATTCATACCTGGAAATGTTCACAGTTAATCTTTCTGTATGGGACGCAGAATCTTCTTCTGGAATTCGAGCCTCTCTTATGAGTTCTTCCTTTTCTTCACTCCGTTGTATGGCGACCATGTTTTTTTCCCCATGGCCTGTATGGGGAAGGGAAAAGAGTGATTGTCCTCATTCTCTATCAGGCTATCGTCTTCATATGAGATGCAGCCGTTATTAGTTATTTTGTTCGTACCTCTTATGTCTCTTGTTTTTGGGCGGACATCAGCATTCGCTTCTATCTCCGCTGTTGACAGTTCCATTGTTTTATCTTGAAAAAATGGATTAATGTCAATCTCATTAGTTGTACTCTTCCCTGTATTTACTGTAGCGTGAGTAGTAACCACTCTCGGTTTAGGAATGGCATCCAAACTGATGGAACAGTTTGTAACGCTTCCAGATGACGTCAGCATAGTGGGTGTATCCCTCTCTCCATTCTCATGAATATTCATGATTTCCTTTCTTTTCGCTGGTTTTTCATTGATAATTAAATCACTGCCCATGGCTCCTTTGGATGTGACATTATTGCTCTTCCAAATGTTCTCTCTCGGCCGAGAGAATATCTGGCCTCTCCTGAAATCGTTATAGTCTCTCTCCAATTTCTTCTTTTTGTCAGATTTTAGTTTATTTTCAAGCATTTTCATAGAGGTAGTCAGATCTTTAAGAAAATTTTCTAACCCATCTGCATCGAGAAGGATTCTTAGCTTCTTTTCCATCTCACTGATATCTTCCATTAAATTCTTTTCTATCAGTTGATATTGTTCTATTAATAACTTTATATATCCATAGCTGGTTTCCAGATTAAGCTTTTGCCATTTCCCTAACAAGTCAGGATATGTTGTGCCAAAAGTCGGCATCTTAAGAATTCTTAGTCCCCTTGGGACTATCTTGAAGGTGAGGCATGCTTCCATGTGCTGCCTCTGCCATTGTATGTTTTTTAATTTATGGAAATTATTTTCTATTCTTCTCGTTAATTGCAGTATTTCCATATTAGATGCTAAATTAACTGTTTTACTTCCATCTGTTGCTAAATCTTTGAGGGATAGTTTTAGCAATGGATTATTGTTCATCGTAAGAAGTTCATTTAAAATAACATTACCAGTTCCAGGTTCCATGGTAAAAACTGATTTAAAACCCGTGTTCCAGTACCAGAGAGAACACAACAGTGATGCAACAAACACAAACCAGTACTGGATAAAGTGTCTCTTTAGAAAAGTCCAATAGTAATCAAAAACACAAAAGAGGCACACCACGATGATTCTTCAAGCTTTAATCGAAAATCAAGACATCAAACGAACAGCTGTAGTAAAAAGTAAGCGCTTTCACGTTTTAACAACGCTTCTTCAGACTTAAAATACATCTAAAAAATGTGTTCTTATATACTCATGGTTAATTGAAAAATTAAAACAATTAGAAAAATTCAAACTCTATCACAGTCAACCCTTGTTAAAGGTGTATTGCTATAATAGTAGCTTATATAAAAAAACTATCTATTAAGACTGTATATTTAATGACTACAATATATTTATAAAACATATCTGCTAAAATTAAGAGTGGAAAAATTCTTTTTATAAAATGATAGTCTTTAGCAGTAATAATATAGAATATAAAAATATATAAAATAGCCTATAACTTATAAGAACATAGTAAAAAACAGTTTCACATATTAGCACTATCAGATATAACATAGCTAAATTAATAATTTAAATGGTGTATAATGAAGATAAAATCATTTATAAACATATATACATATATACATATTTACAATGTATGTTTAGCTAAGTATATATGTATGGAAATAATATATACAAGTTATATTAATTTGTTTGCTGTATGAGTTTGGATATTAATGACTATAAGGTCTCCCTTTTAGAAAAGGTTTAAGTGATATTTTATCATTGAGGCCGTGGCCTCTATGTGCTTGTAGCCTTAATATCCATTTATTTTCCTTTTCTTCAGTGAAATTCTTTATATCACCAAGTCTATCTGTTTTATTAACGAATTCAAGTACTTGAAATGTAAATTTGTGTTTAGATCCTAGACTCAATACATGTCTGGCTAGAGCATTCCTATCATCCTTTCTATTTATAGCATATATATGCTCCCTAATTCTTTCCCATAATATTCTATTGGTTTTTCCTACATAGAATGAGTTACACAATGAACATTTTGCCAAATATATCAAGTCCCTGGATCTACAATCGGCATATCTATCAAACTTGTAATTATTGCCATTGTCAGGATGTGTAAAACTATTTTCTTTTGTTATATAGCTACATTGATTACAGTGTCTGCATGGAAACGTACCCTTCCTTTGTGTTAGAGGAGTTGCCTTTATATTATTTTCATGGCAAAGTAACCTCTTCAGGGATTTCATGTTCTTTTATGTGATAACAGGCTTATCACCTATAATATCTTTTAGCCTATCATCTACCAATAACATTCGCCAATTATTAGTTAAAACATTCCTAATAGTATTATTTCTGTTCGTAAAAGGTATCACTATTCTATTCTTAACTGTCCCTGTCTTAATTCTTTTTGTATCATTGCCATCTTTGCCAGTCCTGTGTAAAAATGGTCTACCTCTACCCTTTCTTTCCAAAGAGTTGTCATGAAATATTTTGGTCAGTACTTGTTTATTGTATCCTCTATCTAAAGATTCATCCCTTAATGTCTCACATTGTTCATGATGTCTCATATCATCTGTTATTAGCCTACAGACCCTTAATGTCTGACCTCTAACTATGTTAGGATAGAGGTGTCTAGGGTGCATACTGTTGTAGTGTAATAGATTATTCTTTCGACAAGGTTTTCTGAACAAATCCGTATTAACAGTATTCTTGTCCTTACTAATAAGAACATCTAAAAATTCTATCCTATCAAAAGATTTAGAACATTCAAATCTCAAAAAATCAGTTGTTCCATTTATATAAATTAAAAACTGATCCAACTCTTCAAGTGTGCCACCCCACAGGAGAAACACATCGTCCACAAAGCGTTTATACAGCTTAATGTTCTCTCTGAAAAGTGCATTTCCTAAAACATAAGTTGCTTCCCAGTATGCCATCACAAGGTTTGCATACGAATTAGCACATGGTGTGCCCATCGCTACACCCTTTTTCTGTAAATAATAGTTGTTGTCATATAAAAAAACATTATTCTCAAGTACCAATTCTAGAATAAGCATCCATTGTATGACCTGATTATTAGGAATATTATTCTCAAGTAGTAGCAATCTCACATACTCTATCCCTACTTGATTAGGTATAGATGTAAAAAGGGAAACAACATCTAATGTAACTAGTAAATCACTAGTATAATCACTATGTGAATGTAAGTATTCTGCATAGCTGCATAGAAACTCCTCTGTGTCTCTAATTATAAACTCATTGTTATTTACTATCGGTTTTAATTGTTTCTCCAAATAAATAGACATAGGCTCAGTGGCCCAGCCTTTACCTGACACAATGGGTCTCATCGGGGGGGTCATATAAATTTTTTCCCCCCTTTCTTAAACGAGCTGCTCACTCAATAGCCTACCCCATCTTTCTCCTGATCAATAGATGTATTTAAGATCCCACCACCCCAGACATACGGAAATCATTCTTTATCACTCCATTACTCAAGAGAGGCAACAGCAATGAACCATCCAGCTACAGACCTATTGCTATTCACTCTCCGCTATCTAAACTCCTTGAAAAATCCATTCACAGACAGCTTATTAAGTACCTTGTAGATAATAACCTCATAACCCCTAAGCAACATGGCTTCAGACCTCATCATAGTACATCTACTGCCCCACTGTCCTTTACTCAAACTGTTGCTGAAACCATGAACAAAAATTTACTGCTTTCTTGCCTCTTTCTTGATCTTTCTAAAGCATTCCATACAGTATCACACTCCAAACTTCTTGATACACTATCACAGCTCAACTTATCTCCCTCTACTATTAAACGGTTCACTAGCAATCTCACTAATAGACAACAATCAGTAAGATGACAGGCTACCTGCACACCTTACTTAACAATCCAACCTGGGATGCCTCAAGGCTCAATTCTTGGCACTCTGATCCTTAATATTTACACAAACCAACTTCATACTTCCTGTACAGCATCCTCCCTGACACAATATGTGGGATGACTCTACCCTTATTACCTGTTCTGACAATTTCTATAACCTACTCTCTACTACTCAACATAGTTTCCTATTTGTAGAAAAATGGCTAACTGACAATCAACTAATTCTAAATCCCAAAAAACCAACGCTACTACTCTTTTTTCCAAAAACCCACTCCAACCTCAAAATAACAGTCACCATTTCTACTCTCAACAATACCATCATACATCCTGACCCAAATACTAAACTTCTTGGTGTTATTATCGATTACCAATTAAAATGTGATACCCATATTCAGCACTGTATCAAAAAGACCAGTCAAAAACTTGGCCTACTTTACAGACATATAAAATACCAAGCCCCTGATTCTAGGCAGAAACTAGCTCAGGCCTTCCTCCTTCCATGTCTACTTTATGCCTCCCCCATCTTTTCACATCTACAGTCTACCCTTTTGGCTAAACTCTGTCAATCACACTATAGTGTTGCAAGATTTGTTACAAATTTGCTACAAATCTCATCACTGCCATGCACTAAAACAACTCCAGTGCCTTGAAATTCCCCAGCACCTGCTTCACTACCAGGGGCAAATGACTCATACTCTACTCTACTCTTAAAGCCCCTTTCCTGCCCTGCTCTATCCTCAGTAATATCACATTACACCCCTCCAAAAACTGTCTGCAGCTCTGACCAGCTCTTTCCGGACACCTATAAACCAAACAAAAACATTGGTAAACTTCTTTGCAAATATAGTATTTCCCATGCATGGAACAAACTCCCCCTTAACATCTGAATCATTTATAACATAAATCTCTTTGAATCCAAACTTAAAACTTTTCATCTAAATGCCAACACCTGTCACTGCAATGATCCCACTTAAATCCCACCTTAACACCTTACTACCTCTCACACTATTAACACCCACCTATTCTAAGTGTCCTGTCTCATTTGCATCTCTTTCTCTTTTTGTTTTTGTACTGCATGTTATGCACATTATTGTAATGTTTATGTATTCTTCATTCTCATGCCTTTTGTAAATTTATAATGTTCATATGTAAAGCACATTATTGTAATGTTTGCATAAAACTTCATTGTCAGATGTTTTTCTTTTTTGTAACTTTGTAATAACTGCCTGGAGCTTTTTTTCCTCGGGTCCCCACTGAAAATGGGCCACTGGCTCAGTTGGACTAACCCGGTTAACAAATGACAAATAAATATAAATATATATATATATATATATATATATATATATATATATATATATATATATATATATATATATATATATATATATATATATATATATATACATATATGTGGGTCTACTGTATAAGTTCGAAAATACACTTCTTCGAACTCACACAGTAGACCCTGGGTTATGCGAAAGTGCACTTTCGCGAAACCCGCTTCAGTGAACGGGCTACTACTGATTTTAGTGCAGTGGTTACGGACCTTAGGGTTAGGGAATGGGTCATGGTAAGGGGATACCTGGTAGGGCTATCCCCTTACCATGACCCATGCCCTAACCCTAAGGTCCATAAATACTGCACCACAGTGGAGGATAGCCTGTCCTCAACTGTGGTGCGGTAGTCACAGACCTTAGGTTTAGGGTGTGGGTCATGGTAAGGGGATAGCTAATAGGGCTATCCCCTTACCATGACCCGCACCCTAACCCTAAGGTCCATAACTGCCGTACCACAGCGGAGGACATAGCATGTTTTCCTGCTGTCCTCCACTCTGGTGCGATCCATTCATAGAAGCTGAGTTCACAAAAGTGCACTTTCGAATAAGTGCACTTTCACATAACTGAGCGGTCTACTGCTCCTTTTCAAATACGTGGTATTCGGCGAAAAGCAGTAGACCCATATATATATATATATATATATATATATATATATATATATATATATATACACACACACACACACACACACACACACACACACACATACATACATACATTAGCAAATGCCACTTTTATCTGTATGCACTTCTTAGAAGTTTACTGATGGCATAGGCATTTTTATCAGGGCATTTTACTTTTTCAGATGCACAACCTTATTAACTTTCATCATGAGTGTTACTGTTACAACTGTTTCTCTTTGCATTCTTCTATGTTATTTCAGTGAAATGTAAATGTCCTATATTGTCAATGACACATGAGGTGGGAGTTCTGAGCACAGTTAGAGGTGACTGGCAATTGCATAAAAATGACTGTTCTGTGGTAAGTGTGTACATGTTTTTGGGACAGTTTGTTTGAAATCACATATAACAATTCATTGATGTTTCATTCCTTGTTTGGTACAAACATGTTATATGCCTGTTGTTTTGTGGGTGTGGAAGCCAAATTCCATTTCTGTGTTTGCATGACCAGAAAGTATTTACAGAGGTTTGCTGTGCTATTGTTAGTCTTTTATTTCGTATCAAACCTTAGTTTGTGTGTGATTGTGATATGTTGCAACCACATAACCCTTTTTTACATTTGAATAACTGAAGTTGTTTCTCCAGTGGGTAATATTGAATAACTAATAATATGTGTTATATCTAAGCAGGTCTTTTATTTATGTAATATTTATGTGCAGTATCCTTCTTTTGTGTTTTATGTCACCTATGACTATGGCAGCCAAGTGTCCCAATCCCCACAAATCCCCCTTCAGTGACTCAGAGAACAGCATGATTGTCCAAGCCTTTCATCAACATGGTGTCTTTCTGCTTGAGAGAGGAAGTGGGGATATGTCTGGAAAAATGCGTATTTGGAACCAGATAGTGAAGAACACCAATGCTGTTGGGGGACAGCAGCAGGATATATGATCAGATGTGTTACAGCACCACTGGCATGATTTTATCGGCCCGGAGGAGAGTAACTGCAGTGGCCCATGGATAGCTGGCTACCGGGGGAGGTGGCCTGCTGCAGAGCCACCACTGACAGCAAATGAAGAGTTCTTGTCCACTGTCAGGGAACCAGAGAGCTCAGTGGAAAGTGTACAACAGCATATGATTGATGTCGCTGCTGCTATTTTAGGGAGGACAAGTATGTCCCAGGAGGAGCTTCCAGGTAGGCTTACATCTGTCAATTTTTAAAGATATCTTGTATAGTAAAACATTGAAACCAATAGCTAAGATGGTTTACTATTTTTGGGGGGAAGGTAACTATTAACAGAGTGATACAGTTAACAATACATTCTGGTTCATTACACATGGGTGGGAGGTGGACGTGTCATCCAAGTTTCAGTTAAATGTATTGTTAATGGACATATAAAGTCCAAAATATTCCCCTATGTTATTGTTATTGTGATGATTGTGCCCTTACATTTTGCTTAACCTCTTCCAGGACCATCCTCCCTAGCAAGTATGGAGTCATCTGCACATGGTAAGAAAAACATTTTTGTTTCAGTACTGATGAGCATTTGACAGAAATATGCATTTAGCCATATGTGTGAGGTGGTGTCAGGACTGTGTGTGTATTGCTGTACCGTTTGTGATAGTGGCACTAGTGTTGCTTTGTTGGCATATATTAAACTGTAGTAGTGTAGCTATTAATTTCTTTCCTGTGTTTGTTGCTTATTATAATAGGTGAGCCTGACAGCTGAAGAGTAGGACTCTTACCACCTGGGGTCAGAGTATCAGCAGACCCTGATGATCATGGTGGCCAAACACAGGCACAGTCAGGGGGTGCAGTGGTTGAATCTGGCACTGAAGTTGACATTCAGCCATTCCCTGTAATTCCATCAGACACAGCCAGTAGGCCTATGCAAACCCATTCAAGTGAGCCCTCAGATACTGGACAGGTGGAGGGTGACACACTTGATCAGGGTAGTGTGGTTACTGTGGCTTCATTGCCTCTAGACTCTGGCCATAGTCATAGTGTGGGCAAGGTACTATGCGGGGGGTTGTTAGGGGTGCATGGAGGCCTGCTGTCCATCCTCCACCTGATCCTGGTGTGTCTTTCTGTGCCACTCGACATATGTTTAAGGCCATCATGGAGGTGCAGATACATTCCAATAGGGCCTCCAAGAAAATGCTTAGGGTTGTAGGTATGGCACAGGCTGACATGTGTGACTCCCTCCACCATGTTGCCGACTCAATGGATTGGATTAATGACACAGAACAAGCAGTGTTTGTGATGGAAAATCTGCTGGTAGGGAAACGGCATCCATGTGGGCATAGGTCAGCCACATCATCTGATGTTGGCCGATGTGGCCATGCCTGATTATGCTCCCATAGTGCCACTACTTCCACTGCTCCATCAGTGATTGAGGTGCCCACACCCAGACATGGCAGACCATGCAGTCATGGTCCAGAGCGTACTCGTGAGGACAGCTTGTCCAGCAGACATCAGTCATGTTCATGTAGCAGCAACGCATCTGACCATGAGTGTGGATGTTCCAGTGCAACTCCTAGCAGACCCAGTTCTTAAGGTTGGGGACAACAGTGATGAATTGTCACCCTTACCATGCACGGCTCACACATGTCCGACATACCAGGATACAGAGCTAGTACAGAGCTTGGCTGTGTTCTTGCAGACACTCACACACCATTGTGACCTGGAGTACCCATACAGACTCTCTCTCACACACACACACACACACACACACACACACACACACACACACACACACACACACACACACACACGTGCGCACACACACACACACACACACACACACACACACACACACACACACACACACACACACACACCAGTTACATGGGTCAGTTGTGAGGCTTAAAGGTCATTCTGTCTCACTGGCCATTTGATACTTTAACCAAATGTCTGCCTGTTTCTCTTTCTTACTCACATGCACTCACTTACCTTTTGTGTCAGCCTAGGCCTCCTGCCCTCCCCCATGCAACACCCTGTGCAAATGATGCTAACTGTGCCATATCCCTGTTTCCTATCTTTTGGCTTCAGGGATGCATAAGTCTTTTGTCTGATGCTCAGGGGCTCTGATTTTGTGATACAGTTTTGCAAATTGTAATGCTTTCTTACACATTTTTGTAATGTGTAATTACCTCTCAAACTCTTACACAAACAAAGCTGGGCCAAGCCATAAATAAAAGTGTGACAAAGGCCCAACGAAGGGGAGATTTTTAAAACATTGCGGTCTTACAAACTTAAACAGTAGATGGAATAACAGTCTTTGCATTACTATTTTTATGTTTGTTCTGAAGGATATGAAGTCTGAAAATGAAATGTTTTTCATTATTTCCTAACTTCACTCTTTAATGATTTGCTGTTACAGACATATGAGGTGAAAATGTGGACATTCAGTGAAAATCTGTACATTTTAGATGTAAGGCCTATTTGTTCATAGAGGACATGTGTTCACAGCAAGTCACTGCTGTCACATTTTGATGTAATTGCTGTAAAATTCACACACATTATACTTACCGTATGCAAGGATTTGCCATTCATTTGTATTCTTAGACATTTATTTTTCTATTCCAGGTTAAGCACTTACCTTGGAAATCCAGCAAATGTTTTAGTTTAGGGCTAACTCTGTCTGATGCTAGCAGTACACAGCCATTATATGGGTAAGTAAAGGCTGTGAGTGCTGCCTGGCATCAATTTTACTGTATGTATGTATGTATGTATGTATGTATGTATGTATGTGCACAGGATGAAGGTTTCCGCCCCTTAGGTGGTGAGCATGTGTGGTATCTGTTGTCTCTTGGCCATTGGGAGGCCATATTCTGCACTGCTATGTTTACCTAGACCCACAGCGGCTGCTGGTTTCCCCCTTTATTTCCTCACCTGCATTTGGCTATAGTGATCTTGCCAGTGGTGGTGGAGTTGTGTGGCCATTCCCCTTGCTGTTTCTGCTGAACTGTTTTCTCAGGATAATGTTGTGAAGCATGGCACAGACTGTGAATATTTCAGCACATGTACAGGGATCATACTGCAAGGTTCCCCCAGATGTACCTAGGCACTACAACCACAACTTCAGCAGCCCAAACACCTGCTCTATGATATTTCTTGTTTGCGTGTGTACCTCATTATAGCATTCTTCAGTTAGTGTTGGGCATCATCAGCCACAGTTCCAGTGCATAACCTGCATCCTCCAGTAAATGAACCTGTGGAATATCCCCACTAGTAAACATCTCATACAGTTGAGAGATGTGCCAGATATGTGAGTCATGGTAACTGTCTAGATTGCCAGCACCTACAGTCAGGATGGTTCCCTTAGTGTTACACATGACCTGGCAGTTAATGGAGCGGTAGCCCTTTCTATTTATGTACACTCTTACCTGTTCCCCAAGTGGTGCTTTGATTTCTACATGGGTACAGTTTATGGCACTCAGAACATTAGGGCATTGTGCTACAGGGCAGAACTCCTGCATAGCTCTGGCTCTGTCCTCGGGTGTACATGGAAAATGTAAGTACTCACTGGCAGGTTGCAGCATAGCATTCAGTAATTGATGGAGGATCCTAGATGCTGATGCCTGTGATATTCCCAGCATGTCCTCTGCTGGTCTCTAGGAAGGTTCCTGTAGCTAAAATTCTAAGTGGTCCACATACCTTAGTTTCCACTGGTATTTGTTCCCCTTGGTTTGCCCTTGCTGTTAGTTGAGGATGACAGAGGTTGCAAAGTTCTCGTAGTTTGTCTATATCCAACCTGTAGCACTCTATAATTTCTTTTTTTCGAAAACATTTTAGTTTGTTTTTATTATAAACATATGCAAATGTACATATAACAAATACAATAAATCAATAACAAAAATATTTACAATATTTACATTTATCCATGAAAAACAATCATTTTATCCATGAGAAGTAATCAGTATTTGTTCAAAAGGTTTTCCAGTTTTTGCAATGCTATTTTTTATGAGTAATGTTATGAGTTCTATAACAAATGGTTTGCAGTTCTTTTTTACAAACAACTTTTGCTAATTTAATAAAATCTTTAAGCATCAAATCTTGTTTACTTTTCCAGTTCAAAGTAATAGCTTTTCTGGCAATTGCAAGAATTGATCAGAGTAAATGAATCTGAGATTTAGATATTACATTAGGTATAGGAACATTGAATAGGATTAGTAAGTTATAAATATGACACTTATCAGACCATAAAGCATTTACAAAATATCTGAAGTCTTTCCAGTATTGAACAATATTTCTACATTCAATGAACATGTGAACCCAGTTGCTTCTAGTAATTCAACACATTTCCAACATTGACTTTCACTGTTTTTGAGTATAAGATTTTATTTTATGTGAGGTATAGAAACTTTTATTCATAAATTTCCATGTATACAATCTCCAATATAATGAAGAAGAGGTAACATACGTAGAATTCAATAACTATTTTTTTTTGGATTCATCAGATATTTGTTCTCCATTAATCTTTACATAGTAATTCCAAAAATCTGAGTCAAACTTTAAAGTGTCTTCTCTTAGTATCTTATAGATAGGTGAGATAATTATTGATTATCTGTCTTTTCAGGACACCTAATAAAAAAGCTGAATCAAACTAGGTATAGATTCAGTCTCTAGGTTGATTGATACTCTCATTTTGTTTTCTATAAACTGCTGTAATGAGTGTATAAACAACTAACTGTCTTGATTATTATCAAAACTACATAAAAGAGAGTTTAGTGGTTTAATACTCTGATTTTCAATAAACTGATGCCAGAATATCAAGTTATGTTCCTTTAATTTTTGCATCGCATTAATGTTGAAAGACTCTAGGCAATCAGGGGAGTATGCTATAGGGAATATAAGAAATATAAATTGTTAAATGCTGTAATTACAATCAATTATATTTTATAAGTTATTAAATATTTGATTAATCCCATAATAAAATGATCAAATGTCTTATTAAATAAACAAAATTCATGTAAAAGCCAATGAACTCTACTTATTCCATATTGTTCCTTAAATTGAGTTTCTATGGTTCTGACATCAGTTATATGAATATCATATATTGTTTTTCCAGCCAGATACATAGGTAGGTGTGATCCAATGTAATATTACATTAATTATAACTGATTTGGAATAAAGATCTAAGTTAGGGAATGCTATCCCATTACTGTTCTAAGCTGTAATGTGCCATTTATATGCAAGCCTAGGTTTTAAGGGGAACCATAAAAATTTAAGTAGCATGGAATCTAATTGTTTAGTTGTTGGGAGGGGTAGTATCAATGACTATAAATAAAACAAAATGTTATTATTTTAATTAAAGAGAGTCTATCCTTCATTGTGAAGAACTATTTATTCCATCTTTTGATTAGTTCACTAATGGTGGTTATTAAATTATTGTAGTTTAGTTTAACAGACTCTTTCCATGTACTCTTTATACTGACATCCAAATATTCTTATACATCATTCTCCCAATTAAACATGCTATTCTCTCTTAGGTTTTTGTTGATCTTTTTGTTAATTAGTAATACTTTGGATTTATTATGATTAAATTTAATCCCTGAAATTCTTTCAAACTCGCTTAAGGTATTTATAACATTATGCAAAGAACCATCAATATCACCCAACATTAACAACATATCATCAGCAAAGAATTGTATCTTAGGACAATAGTCCTTATTAATTTGAAAGCCTTTTATATTTTGCTTGTTTTTGATATATGTAGCAAAAGGTTACATTGAAAGAGCAAACAATAATGGTGACAAAGGACAACCTTGTCTAGTTCCCTTGAGGATTTCTAGTGGTGAGGATAGACATGATCTGATTTTCACATAAGCTTGTGCCCCACTATAAATTTTCATTAATAAGTTGAATTTAAGGTGAATTCAAAATCAATCAGAATTATTTTGTAGATAAGACCAACTAATAGGATCAAAAGCCTTTTCTATGTCTAGGCTGATAATACTTAGTTGTTTTTTGTATTTGCTATATCAATTAATGATAGTAATTTAATAATGTTATCTTGCACTTTTCTATGAAGAATGAACCCTGTCTGATCATTATGTATTAGATTAGGTAATATTTTCTTTATTCTATTAGCTAATATTGTCATAAAATTTTATAATCAGTGTTTAGTAATGAAAGTGGCCTATATGAATCACAAGATTTGGGGTCCTTACCTTGTTTTAATATGGGGGAGATAATTGAGTATTTCCACGATGGAGGTGTTATACATTTTTGCTTAACCATAGTAATATATATAAATTTTACATATATATATATATATATATATATATATATATATATATATATATATATATATATACTTATTACAACATAACTATTATATTTTGCAATTATACACATATTACTCATATTAATTAACAATATCTATATTGACGTCTTTCATCAGGAAGGGAGGAGAAAGAGAGAAAAAAAGGGGGCCTCACAACCCTCTGTTTAGTTATATAACATAAGCTTGATGTTAATATGCATAATGAGTTTTCTAATGCAGCTCTTAGTTCACTTGATGTCATTTAGTTACTAATAGTGTCATTGAATCTGCAGAATGTATGCATCTATAAGAGAACATAGACATTTTCAAAGGAGTTAAACACTTTTATCAAAACTAATTATTTACTATTTAAAGTATCTAGTGAAGGATAACAGAATTGCAAGAGAAAAGAATTCTAAGTACAACCATTTAACAAGTTTAAAATGGTCAGATGATGTCATCGTTGTCGTTTCCTCAAGCTGCAGCTTCATAAACTTGTTAAAAAGTATCTAAATAGGCTCATGCACAACAGAAGTTGTCTCTAGTGAAGAAAAAAGTATTTTCGGTGGGAAATTCAGATCTTGAAGCTTTTAGAGTTTACAGAAAGCAAAAAAAAAACACTCAAGCTGCCTTGTCAGTGCATGTCATGAATCTCTTCATTGAGAACAGTCACACAGACCACCAGTTTCCTCACAAAACATCAACATCATGAAAAAATTAACCATTTCATATAAAAACAGCTATTTAGAAGTAACAACAGCTGCCTCAAATCAGAAATCATATTATAACATTTCAATCATTTACCTACCAGTTAACCAGCCCAGAGAGAGGAAAAAAAGAAACCTATTTTATATATATATATATATATATATATATATATATATATATATATATATATATTTAGCTATCTATAAAACACAATTAATGTACTGTATTAATATTTAAATGTATCTAAACAAAGAGTCTAAAACATCTGGTTAGAAACACTAATCAGAAACACCTTGTTATCCCACCACTGACCCACTAGAAAAATGCACTTTGGTATTAAGTCAAATTATACTATTACTGAATAATTAGAAGACATATATCATTTGTAGTTATTTAAAAGGGAAAATATGTAAAGTACTTATAATGGGGAAAAGAGAGAAAAGGAACATTGGTAACAAAAAATAATAGGAAGAAAGAAGAGAGAAAGAGAATGTTATTTAAATACTTAGTGCTATATGTAATTAGAAGAAGTAGATATAGAAAGGAAAAAAGAAAGTTAATAATAAAAATGCTTCACATTACCTTACAGCATAGAGACTTTCCAAAATCAAATATATTATGATTCACAAAACAAAGCATTTAAAATGAAAAGGAATTTATTAATTTGTCCTATAGTTTCTTAGTTTTGTTTGCTCCTTCCTTCACAGACCATCCATTTTTTGTTGCCTTCAAACTCTGGAATGACCATTCAATTTCAGTTTACCTTTACATCCGTGTAATGCACATGGATGAAATTCAAAAGTCCGAAAGGACTTTTTCAAGTTTTTGGAAAGCCGAAAACAGAATGCATCGAATGTGCAATGAGCAATTGCACAGTAACGTTCGCTCATTGCAAATCCAGCATTTCTTGTGCGAGGTGCACTATAGTGGGGATTGGGAAGTGGACCCTTTCCCCACTGTAGTGCGACCTCGAGTTAGAATAATAAAGCAGGGGGTGTAGAGGGTGCAGAGGGGCATAGCCCCCCTGCATTATGCTTTGTATTTGAATTGAAGTTTGAAAATCAGCGAATCTAGTTTTCGGTTTGCTGATTTTTCGAACTTCAGTGCAAATCGGAATGACAATTTTCGTCATTCTGGTTCGCACAAAGGGCCATTCGGTAGGCTGATTTATCTGAAGAAGTCTTGTGTCAAGACAAAAGCGCTAATATATAAAAGTTTTTTTGCCTTCATTGGTGGCCTGGACCTTTTTATTATTTTGTATTTGGTGAAGTTTGCTTCATTTTACTTGTGTGCCTCCATTTCTTCTATGTCTGACAGTATTTTCTTCTTTTGGATAAATTCTACTGCTTCTTGTAGGGAATCAAAGATCTTCACTCCTTCTGGCAAGGTAATTTTTATTCTTGCAGGGAAAAGAATTTCAGCTTTAATATTGTTTTTTTTCAAGGACTTAATTAGAGGAACACACTCTTTTCTTCTGGATATGACTTTAGAGGTGTAGTCATTGTCAAAATGAATAACCTTTTCACCCATCTTGATAGGGGAATTAGCCCAAGCTGATTTCAGCACTAAGTCCTTGTCTTGCGAGGAAAGAAATCTAACAATTATAGACATGGGGTTAGATGAACTCAGAGATGAAGCTGGATTTGCCAGGGACCCATGAGCCCTCTCAATTCCAAAAGAGAGGGATTCAGGCATGTTTAGTGCTGATGAAAACCACAAATTGAGGAAATGAATCATGTTAACACCCTCTTCTTTCTCAGGAATTCCATATATTTTTATGTTATTCCTCCTTGATCTACTTTCAAGGTCTTCCAGTTTCTCAATCAGCCTGGTGTTTTGTTTCAGAAGACATTCATTGTGATGTTCATTTTCTTGTCACTCTAGTATCGAGGTCAGTTACTGTTTCCTCTAAGGCACGAATCTGTTCAGATTTTTTTTACTAATCCATTTAGAAGTTCCAGTTGTTTACTGCTTTCTTGTTTTATAATATCCATTTTGTTTTCAAATTTCTCCATTTTTAGTGACAGTTCTTGGATGTTTGTTATTATAAGATGTAATTCTTTCTTCACTGCACTCTCCTGGTGTGGGTTCTTCGAGTTTCTCATCTTGAGATCTCCAGTAGAAAACTTCTTGACAGGAATAATTAAAACATTCTCTTGACTTTGTATTAATTTTTAGAAATAATAAAGAGTCTATGTTAATTTAACTTTTAATAAACTTTTAGTTAGATTTTTCTAAAAATTAAAGTATATTTCCTGTCAGGATATTAAAATCTAAGCAGAGCTATGGATTTCTGCTGCTATCAGACTGGCATCTTGGCCACGCCCCCAGCACTCTATAATTTCCACCTCATGCAGATTATGAAAAGTCAAACGGGGTCTAAAAACACTTCTGCTTCTTGGCCATGGTCTATTAGCAGCAGCAGCATGGACAAGGGCTTGTTGCACATACACATGAATTAAAGCAGCAGCAGCCCCTAACATTTTTCCATGGATCCTACTTTCCATTGCTGTATTCCAATAGGTTTTGGAGTTCACAGGGAAAACTAGCACTAAGTCTACACAGTTGCTTTACAACTAGTTGAATAGTGTCTCCATCTTCGCTTGGTTGATTAGTATAGAATTCATCTGCTTATGCAGTAATTAGTATTCCATGATGTTTACCATGTTTGCGTGGCTCTACACAGCATGTAGAGACATTTACTGAATACAACATGGTGCTTTATAGCAGACTGTGTAGGCTTTATTGAATCTGTACCAGTAGCTATTAAGTTTATAATATTTTGTAAACAACTTGGAATATCTCAGCAAATGCCCAAGTTACACACATAAATTTTGTTCACCCAGCTGAGAGCTCTCAGATCTGTCTGTGCTACTTGGTTGTAAAGATATTTAGAAAAACATGAATTTTATGACAATATAAAGAAATATTATATGAACAACAATTAATTTATATTTACCTGCACTAGACAAAGGTCAAATATCAATACAGTTGTGTTGGACATTGTGTAAGTTTTAAGATGACAATTTTTAAACACTTTGTATGTAGTATGGTGTTGGAATTATCAATGCCAAAGTGAAAAAGCAATATTTGATGCCTAGAGGTGTCAGTAGGATATAATTGCAGAAACACCTGGAGGCATCTCCCAGCTGTAATGAGTTAAATCAGTAAGGTGAAGCTAAATAAAAGAATATGAGCATTTATAACTCATTAAAAAAGTTTTATGGGTGGGTAGGGTGCTCCTGGACTGAAAAACACCCCCCAGGATACAATAAACTCCATGTAGGAATAGGGCTATTCCTGCACGGAGTGAACCATATCAGTATCCCCATAGCCTTAACAGCAGCATGCCTTGCATGTTGATCAAGGCACACTACTGCTAAGGCTAAGTGGACATGAACACTACTGAGTGCAGGTGGTGTGTTTAAGTAGTGCCCACACATCTAACATGCCCTCTGCACTCTCAAAGTGCCATACGGCACTTTTTAAATGCATTGCAGTATTCGCAGACACTGAAAGCAAACATAATAGTAAAACAGTCTCCACGGAAACTGAAATAAATAGGAGATCTTGAAATAAATGCAGAGGATGTGTGACAGGTACTGTCACACACCCCCTGCATTGTCAAAGTGCTGTAAAGCACTTTCCAAGTGCTTTTAGTGTCCACAGACACTAAAAGCAGAAAGTTTAGATAGGAAGCAATGCAGATCATGTGTGACAGCTACTGTCACACACCTCCTGCATTGCCAAAGTGCCGTACGGCACTTTTCAAGTGCTTTCAGTGTCTGTGGTCACTGAAAGCAGCTATGAAGATAGGAAGCAATGCAGGGCATGTGTGACAGGTACTGTCACACACCCCCTGCATTGTGAAAGTGTCGTATGGCCATACCCCTCAACTGTACAGGTTTTTGCAGAACGTCCACATATCTGCCTCACATACCTCTCAATGTCTTAGAGCAACACATCTGGACAAAGCCATTAATAATGGGGGGACAAAGGCCCAAAAATAGGGACACTTTTTAAATATTGCTCTTACAAACTTGGAAAGTTTGTGATATGGAAAGTCTGATACTCAAATGTCTGTCATTATTTTCTGACTTAAACCCTGAGTGATTTGCCATTGATTTGTTAGAAAGCCACAATCATATGAGAAATGAACCAAAAATATGAAGCAAAAATCTGGACATTCTGCAAAAGTCTGTACAGTTGAGGGGTATGCTGCCTCATATTTTTGGTGTGCTCCCCCAAATATCTGTCCTACCTGGCAAATAGCAGAGGACTGGCATCATTAAATAATGACAAACATTTGAGTTTAAGACTCCACATCCTTCGGAAAAGTCATGCTAATGCAAAACATATTATTCTATCAACTTTCTAAGTATGTAAGGGCAATATTTAAAATCTTTCCCTATTTGTCCCCTTACAATTGCCCTTACTGTGACTAACAAGGAGTACTGATACATGTAAATAAAGTGATTTTATTAAATTGCTCTTTTATTCCAATTCTAAGGTATGTTTAAGCGTAGCTGAGCAGGTTTGCCCTTTAGGGGCCTCTGCTCAGCATTGTTTAAACATATCTTAGCAGTTAAATAAAAATGTATAGCTAAGCTCTTAACAATGAGATAGCATATTGGTTAGAGTCCTAGCTTTGCATGCAGGCATTCATGGTTTGAGTACCAAGACAGGCACTTTATTGTTACATGGGAAAGCATTCTTAAAATAAATTTTTTTATGTTAAGTTATGTAGTAAGCGATATTTGTTACCCAGGGTAGTGTAGCTGGTCCAAAATGGAAGTTTGAGTGCATATAACATGTGAAATCACCCATGTATACACAAGTGTCCCATACAGTATAGTCACACCCCAAGATAATGTAGTAAATGCACATGGGAGATGTCATGTAAAGTAAATCATATACACTTAATATGTTAGTAATGATGAATTAATCTATAATACTGATATTTTTTTAAATAAAAACTGAGCAATGCTAAGCAGTGCTCAGCTCTGCTTAGCCAGTTTAAGCATTGCTTAGACATACATTCTAAGCAGTGGTTATCTCAGCTAAGTGGATTTGCGCAATGTTAAGCACCGCTCAACCATTACCCCTTAAGCATTGCTCAACACAGCTTAACAAGTTTGCGCACCACTAAGCTGTGCACAACAGTTTCAAAATGGCCCAATGATGGCAAAGGGCAGGAATATGGCCTTATTTAAATTGCACAGGTGGGAATACAGCCAGAACCTGTTGTAGTTGATCTGTACAGGTACTATGTCGGGTGTTGGTAAAGGAGTGTGCTTTTGGGTGCAGCTCTGGGGCATTTAGAAGTCCAGGGTCATGGCTGGAATCCTTGTAGAAAACCATGATGAGAGACTGTTGTGGGGACAGTACCAGAGCTCACAATACAAAGCAGAGGCCTGGGACCATCTCGCACATGATCTCAGCAGTGCTACTGGCATCCCCTGAACTGATGAGCAGGTACAACATCATTATGCTGACCTAAAGCAGAGGAAGGGGGTGCTCTTGGCCAAGTGGATCAAAGATGCATGGGCATGGAATGCTCCAGTAGTGCATAAGTATTAGTATCAAGTAGCTTGTACCAAAGTCTAGCCTAAGTATGTGACAGACAAGTATACATAATGTTTGTTTTTCTCCCCTACAGCTGCAGCAGAGAGGGCTAGCAACATCAAAGCCCATGCCGACAGACTGTTAAGGCTGCACCAAAAGGGTGGTGAATAGGGCTGCCACCCCCTCCATTTTCTTCGGGATTATCTGGAAATCAAACTGATTCTCCGGTAGTCTGAAAACACTGTACAAACTCCAGTATCCTGTTTCAAAAAGGAAACAGACTATTGGAGTTTGTAAATTAGCTGATTTACTATGCATTTTTACAGAAAAGCATAGTAAATCAGCCAAATGCACACAGCAGGAATGGAAAAAGAAGGCGTTCCCCATTGGGTGATGTCATCATGATGTCACAACATGGGTGGAATGTGGGTGGAAGAGCGGTGGGGTGGGCAAGGTTACTGGGGACAAGGGGTGTGGCTTTACTCTGGTTTTAGCCATGACAAAAGGTGGCAACCCTACTGGTGAGTACAAATCTATCTTGCAGTACACAGTGCAAATAACTAAGAAGGAGTACATTGTTTACTGCCAGTAGATATACTGTTACTGTGTTAACTGAATAAATAAAGTTTGTCCAACTAATATTGATCTACAGGATATGTAGTACTAAAACAATGTGTCATGTCACTGTAATAAAGATCTATACCACAAACTGTTGTGTTTACTCCGGTATGTTGCTGTAGAAATAGAATGTATACAGGTTCTCCACAGCAAATATGGTTTTGGCAGCATGCATTAACTAAGGTTGTTCTGAGAACCAGCTGTTAAGAAAAACTGTAGATTGTGGAGCTGTAAAACAAGATATAAATGAAATATGAAATATATACTGCACTAAGTTCTGAACCCTGAATAGTAATGTGTAATGTATCACAGTGTGTCCCATGCAGCATTGCCTTGTGTTAAACTTCACTTTCCAGATTGTATTCTTTCAAAGGATTAATGCACAGTACATTAACTATATGTCATGCATGAATCTCAGGATTACAAGGTCAGACTGTATAACTAAGAGAGTATTAAACAGAAACCAGTCAAACAAAAAACAGCAGTTCCCCAGTAGCTCAGTGTGATGAGAAATAGCTTAGTTGTTAATTTTGCACACACAGACATGGTTCAAATCCAGGGAATGATAGTAAGATGTGTACATATTTACACAGAAGGAATCAGTAATAAATGTAGAAACATTCAGGTAGTGTTAACAGATATTTGCTCCACAGGTTTTACAGGTAAAGAAATGTTAGTAGCAGTATGAAGGGTATACTAATACACCGTGTACAACTGTTCCACTGTCCAACCCCATGCCTGCAAATGACAGAGGAATATGTGCATACAACATGCACTCTTCCCACTACATGTCTCTCAAGTGTCATGCTGTCATGGCTAGTGGTCACTGCTGCCAATATTCCTGGACACAGATAGGAAACCAGGTGAAGTATGCCAGTAGCACACTCACATAACAGCAGTGCAGGGTACCCATTCTGTGCCAGATATGTAACCCTGACTTGTATGAGTCCCTTCTAGTCATGTACCCAGAGTTGTCACAGTTTGCCCCATACCATTCCAGGTTGACAGTTTAACAGGTATGTTTGTGCTACAGAAGCTCTGGGACATAGACAGATGTAAAGTGAGAGCAGACCTGTAGAGTATTGAGCAGTTGTTGTGAAAAATAGAAGCCTAAACAGTTGTTAATGGACTTTTTCTCTCTCCCCTCACCCCTTATCTGCATCAATAATTATCATTCATATACTATGGGTATGTTGTTCTCAAAACCTAATGTTGGGACTTGTGTTCTATTATTGTTCATATATTTCATTGGTTGCATGTTAACATACCTTGTTAAAATACCATTGTTGGTGACCTGTTGCCATCGGTGTTAATGGCATGCTGTTACAATGGATAATGTTGTTCCATTTATGCATGTGTTCTGTTTGCTATGCAACTCTTTCAAATCTGTTGCATGGGTTAATTGGAAAACCCACGCATGCTGTTATAACTAATTTTGAAATGTTTTGTTCATTGCTAACCAATATATTTTGTAAAACCTCAACACCATAGCACGTTTGGGAAGGCAGATCCCAGTGGATCTGTCTGTCCCACCTCATCTGGCCATGGCACTGGGCCCCAGCACATCTGGGACCCAACCTGGAACTGTCCTCTGCTGGTCTTACACCACCTTTAGGTGGAACCACCTCATGGGATGGGGCCCATCCTCCCCCATGCACAGGTGCAGGGAGAAGACCATCACCAGCCACCAGTTCTGAGGTATGGTGGGCAGTGTCATCTGCATGGAGTTAGATGGATAGCTGCACCAGATGGAGGGCCACCTGGTGCATCTCAGGGGGGAAGGCTGCCCTTCCTGTCCAGCCCCCAGCACAGCCACCTTCGGGGCAGTAAAGGTGCAGTGGTGACTGCCCATGGGTGGGGACCTCAGTCCCACTGTATCCATTTGGGGGCTCATAGGCTTTGGATTCCCAACCACCCTCCCTGTCAAAGGTTTTTACCCCCTCATGTGTCATTTACCAGCCCTGTCTGCTGTCTTGTCTGTCTGTGAATGCAACCTAGCCTACCCAACCTACCTCCCCAAACATACCTACAGCCCTTCCCCAACATCCCACTCTCACCTTAAAAAAAAAGAAAAAAGACATCTGTCCCACAAAAAAAATCATTGCCCCATACATAGCTCTACATTTTCCCCATGTACAGTGAAATTAATCAATCTACCCACAAATTATTCTATAAATGTCTGTCACCAGCACACCTCCCTATGGGGTGTGAGGCTGTAAATTCCAAATTCTACACATTATTCACAGCTGTTGCTGCAGAAGAAATGTAGAGCTATGGTCCTTTTCTACACCCATCCTGCACACCCCTATCTGGTTTTCCTAATGTTTTACCCCTGCTTGCCACCATTTCACCACTTTCCTATCACCCTTTTTTCTTTCCTTTAATTAAAATTAGCGTGGGTGTAACCGAGAGTAAGCACTTAGAAGTGAAGCTAAGAGGACTTAACCATCTGTTATCATCACTTAGCTTCACATAAAACTGCGCAAACCTACTTACAACTGCTTAAAAGTGCTTTAATCACTCTGGCTCCATCAGCCCTTATTCTGCCCAGCAACAAAATAATCAGCCCTGCCAAGTCTCAAACCCAGGACACTGTACACTACAATTACAGCAACATACCACTACACCATCTGAGCCACTGGAATTTGTAATGCTTTTACAAACATAGCATGCATTATGGTAATTTAACATTAATGAAACAAAGTCATCATTGCCAAGCTACAAATCACAGCAATGGACATCTACACCATCTGAGCTCTAAGAATTTGCAATGGTTTTACAAACATATCATGCACTACAGTCATTTAACATAAGGGAAAAATACATATCCATAGTACTCTTCTATACATATACATGTATATATATATATATATATATATATATATATATATATATACATATCTCTCTCTATATATATATATATATATATATATATATATATATATATATATATATATATATATATATATATATATATATATATATATAAAAAACAACCTCTAACTGCAAGACATCTGCAAAAAGCCTGACAAAGTGAAGGGATAAAGGGCAAACAAAGTTGCAAGTAGGAGACACCGATTGGTGCACAGGCGATCACCTGCTCATGAGCATTACCTACAAAACCAAGCTGCTGCCTATGCAACACAGGTCTGAACCCATCTACACAAAGACAGACTACAACTACACAAACCTAAAGATTTGCATTATTCTGAGGAAACTCTTCAACACTATACCAGGTATGTCAATCACTTTAGCATGTAATGGAATGTAGAAGGGGGATGCAATAATGTGAAATATGAAGTTAAACACTAGGTCACAACAAGACTTGCTGGACTCACATGCTGCTGTCTGGCACCTACGGCCATTCCTGCTGGCCCTGTCTGCAGTGACATAGATCACAGTTCTGGCCCCTGTGTCACCCAGCTCATGTATGACTACTACTGGAGTGTCTGTTTTCCAATACTGACTGTGACACTGCTAAGCCAGCTACCTGGGATATTGTAAATATCATGTCACCTGTGAATGCTACTATGATACATATGCTTGTCTTATAAATGTAAGAGACTTATACAGGGTATGTGCATAGTAAACAACAGGCACAGAAGTGTGTGTTGAACTGTATGATACATACTGAGCCCATACCTGTCAACTGTCCAGAGTTTTGCAGACTGACCACATGTTTGCCTCATATTTGTAGTCAGTGCCTCATACAGTTGTGTATTGTCTGACAAATCACTGAAGTCATAACATAATAGCATACATTTGAATGTCAGATGTCATATCCTGTGGAGTAGTCCTGTGAATGCGAAACTGTCTTTGCTAGCAACTAAGTGTGTTACAGCTAGATTTATAAAGTGTCACTATTTTCCAGTCTTGGTCCACCACTGATGTGTGCCTTTGTGCAGATGTCTTGCTCTAACAGGAGCTAGATGTCTTAGCATGAAACCCATGTCAATGCAAGCGTACCTTGTCCTGTATGATGCTGACATTTGTGCAGTCACTGACACCTGTTTTGCAGCTGTGGAGAACACATTAACCATGCCAGGTTACTCATCCCATCATACATTTAGACCCCATGTATAAGTGCAGTTAACTGTTGACAAAACACCTACTCAAATTATAGCTAGCTACAGACCTCCAACCATGGCTCTGGACACCCACCACACCTATCTGGACTGGCTGGAATCTGTCAGGATTCAACCGTCTACCCTACTCCTGGTTGACTTTAACTACCCAACCATAGTGTGCATGACCTATGCTACCTGAACATGAATGCACAGAAATTCCTTGGCTTTGAAAATGGCAATGCATTGGATCAACTGGTCAACACTCCTATGACAGGTAGAAGTATCCTGTACCTGGTCCTAACCAACATGAGTAGCCACTGTAGCACTCCTACAGTTTCATTCTCCTTGGTAAGATCTGGCCACATAGCCATCACTGTTCAGGTTACCATCTCCCCTGCCCCCCAAAATAAACTTTACAAAAATGACTATAAATCTCCTCAGAGCAGGTAGAAGTAGCTTTACAGCCACTGTCCCATCAGTTGTAACTAGCAGTAGTGTCCAAGCCCACACCTCAATACTATGTGAGCACCTACATAGCTGTATGTACTCAGCAATCCCTGAGAGGACAACATAATCTCCCTCAAGGTAAGGTAAATGTCTGTGGTGGAGAGAAGCAATACACAAATACCACAACAGGTGGGAATAATTGCTGAACAGAGCCAAGAAGAAGCAGGTGCCTAATTGGAAGCAATGTCATCTTGGTCTGAACAAGCAAATAAGGTCACAGGTGAATTACCCTAAGGCTATCTTTGAGTGCAAATTGGACACATCCACCAAGGCCAATAACTAGGCCTCCCACACATATGTCTGCAATCCCAGAGGCAACAACCAAATCTGCTCTGTAATGGGGGTCAATAACACCACATACACATATGGCATAGATATAGCCAACCTGCTGCAGACAGATGAAGTGTAAACATCACCCCCCTGTTCCCCCATCGGTACACATGGGCATGCACAGCACTTGCCCCCCCTCATCATCAGGAAGCAGGTCCATAGTACCATCTCAAAGGCAACACACAGAAGTCTCCATAGGCCTGATACCATCCCTGGCTGCATCCTACATGAACTCAGGCATGTGTTCTCAGCTCCATTACACACTGTAGTCAACCAAAGCCTGAGCACCAGTGTTATCCCATCTGCACAGAGGACAGCCACTGTCATCCCTATACACAAAAGCAGAGCAATCCACTGACCCAACCAATCATATGCACATCAGCCTAACTAGCCTGATCTGGAAGGGCATTGAAGGCAATATCAAGGACCTTATGAACAGGGACATCAGCAACCTCAAAATGCTTGAGCCCACACAGTGTGGTATTGTCAAAGGGAGATCAGGCCTGTTAAACCTGGTCACCTTCTCTGAAGTGGTTAACAAACACAAGGATGAGGGGAAGATGGTGAACAATGCCTACCTTCACCTAACCCAATTCTCTCACAATAATCCCCAGGCAGCCATGATACATAAGCCTACACAGCTAGGCATCAACCTGTATGTTACCAGATGGGTAGCTAACTGGCTCAATGATAGTACCCACTTGGTCAAAGTAGTGGAAGCCACCTCTAGTAGTAGACTTTTATAGAGTGGCCCACCCCAAGGATTGGTCTAGGGGCCTGTACTGTTTGAGATATATGTTTCTGAGGTACAAGACAAAAGCAGTGGTCTGTGGCTGACCAGGTTTACAGATGCTTGCAAGCTGGCCACTGGCTTACATCCTCCTACTGATGTGAGCATCCTCCAAGAGGCCCTCACCCAAATTAATGACTGGTGCCAGAAGCATTACCTCAAACTGAATGCCAGGAGATGCATCATTTTCCCTGTTTTGGTAGATGTCATCCACACTAATTATGACAGTAATAATGTACTTAGCATGAAATCAGGTGTGAGGTGACTTGTGCACCAAGGTTGGTAGCAACCTGACAGTTTCCCACCGTGTGGGCACCATTGTATGGAAGGCTGTCTACATGGCCCACCTCACAAATATGGGTATGTCATCCAGGAACCAGGAAGCCACAACATCCCTGTGCTCCACCCTTATCAGATGCATTACCAAATACAATGGCTCCTTTGGCATTTACCTTGCCAAGCAAATGCAGCAGTTGCAGAGACCACAGAGGTTCCTGACCAGGCAAATCCAGGGTCTGCAACACCTATCCTATACAGATAGGCTGAAAGCCCTGCCACTGTACTCTGTCTCATACAGGCTGAGCGTAGGCAACCTGTGTCTGGCATACAAGGCCATTTCCAAACCAGCCTTGATGGCATTTCTGCATATCTGTAAGACAAACCCCACTCACGCAACATGCACTCAAGGCCCTCACCTGGTCTGTGACATGTATAGTACTTGTTGGCGGGATAGTGTAGTGTCTCACACAATACACTGTCTGTAAAATACACTCCCTCCCCATGTCTAGCAGAGTATGTGTATAGCCCTCTTGAACAAGAAGCTGGAAAACTGCATGGGAAATGGAAAAGACACCCCTGAGATCCTGCGTGTGTCCCAGCTGGACAGGGGAAACAGGTGCTGGCTTTGAAGGGATATGGACGAAAGTCTGGGCTAGGCTTATGAGTGCATGAGGGCCAACAGCATGGTATCATCTTATGAGATTATGCACCTAGTACTTTGCATGTTTCCTGTATGTATTGCAGACTACCCTGCAATGTTGTCTGAAATTAATCCCTGAGTCTGAACTGTGTATGTACTGCAGTGATAGTGTATTCTCTTGTTCCTTCAGTTATTCTCAAATATTGTTACACCTTGTCATTGTGTCTGGTCTGTATAGCAGTAAGTCAGCTCTTACAGTACTTGCATATGCACTTGGTGACACTGTATAGCTCACTCCAATAGCCTTGGTCTTGGTCATGATTACAATTCTGTTAATAGGCCCATCACATAGTAGGATTTGTCACCCTTTGTTGTGGGCCTTACAGTAGCTGTGAAAGATATGGATTGTGGCAGGCAGAACTACCTTAAGGGCTGGCCTGAAGGGCCCATAGGTGTCAAAGCTGTGCCAGACTGTACCAGGAGTGTATGTGTGCGTGTGTGTGTGTGTGTGTGTGTGTGTGTGTGTGTGTGTGTGTGTGTGTGTGTGTGTGTGTGTGTGTGTATCAGCAAACATAATGTTGCAGGGTATTAATTTACATATGTTGTCTTCTCCTTGCAGGTGAACATGGGGGTTGGTGTCTCTTCTCCTCACAACCTGATGTCAGTGTCTTAGCAGAGTCCCATGATCATAGTCAGGCACAGGTGGGGTTATTGGGGCCTGAATCTGTGCCATTGGTTGGTATCCCACTTTCACCCATAATGTCCCTGCACACAGTCAGTATGCCCACACATACCCAGTCCCCAGCAGCCACAGATAATGGACAGTTGGATGGTGGTGGCATGGAACAGGCTAGTGTAGTGACTATGGCAAGTGTGAGTGTAGACACCAGCCATAGCCAGAGTACAAGCAAGGTGACATACAGGCAGATGGACGGGGGTGCTTGACAGAGGACTGCTGCCCATTATGCCCCTGTCACAAGTGCCACAGCAGGTGTCACCAGATGCATCTTATGGTCTGTTATGGAGGCACAGGCGTGTACTTAACACAACACCAGACAGATGCTCAGGGTCATGAATGTAGTGCTTTCTTCCATGCGTGACAACCTCCACAGCATGTGTGATGCCATACACCATTTTGCCAATGTTGTGGATAGACAGTGAGGTGAGACATTATCACTGCTCGACCATGCAATGTCTGTGCTTGAGCATATGGTGGGAGTAGAACATCGGCCAAGTGGGCTTAGGTCAGCAACATGATCAGCTGAGAGCTCACGTAGCCATGCACATTCACAGTCCTGTAGTGGCAGTACCACCAGCAATACCGAAGGAATGGTGCTGTCCACACCACACCAGAGCAGATCAATAGCATGTGGTCCTGGTCAGTCCCGTCAGGAACGTGGATCCAGCAGACAGCAGTCACCATTGGGGAGTAGTACTGCATCTGTCCTTAGGCCTGGTGGTGCCAATGAGACTCCTGGCAGAGCCAGTTCCCACATCTCTGTCAAGAAATGATGAACCATACAACTTGCCATGTACGATCCACGGCTGTCCAACATAAGCCTGTGGTGGGCATCCACATGGCTTGATGGTGTGCAGACACTCACACATCTCTAACACAGGCTGGTTACCACCAGACATGCACAGCTCCTCTGCATGGCCCAGTTGAACACCAGCCATCCAGATACACACACACACACACACACACACACACACACACACACACACACACACACACACACACACACACACACACAAATGTCAGACATATGGCCCAGCCTAGGCCTCTGGCAATCCCACACCACACCCTGTGCATGTGATGATACTTGTGCCACAACCCTGTTATCCATACCATCGATGCAGGGATATGCTCATATGGGTCTGATGCACAGGGTGAATGTAGTACAGTGTAGCAATGCAATGTTGTGTAAGGTGCTGTCTGCTGGCAATAGTTATGGGTACACATTAAGGTGTATGTACTTTGTTAGCCATGATGCAATATTGCTGTTAGTACTGCTGACTGACTGTAGTGTCACATACTGTATTCTGTTTGTGTTCCAGGTATATGTGTGTCTGCAGGCTGTGGGCCTGCTGATAGTAGCAATGATGAGTAAGGTGGAGTGGAAACACAGTGACCTTTTCATAGCCAAGGTACAGATGTATATGTACATGTTTACCAGGTGCATTTACATGCAACAGTGTGTGAGGCGCAATTGTGGCAGACAGTGTGACCTTGCATACGTACCCTTGACACAGCCAGCTAGCCTTCATACATGTCACCTAAGTGTTCTGTAGGACTGCAGGCTCACACATACAAAGGAGGTTACTTGAGTACTGGCACTAAGTCCCTCACAAGCTTAGCCATTACTTTAACTGCAACAGATTCAGCTATCAGCACCTGCTTCCCCTGGCATTTCTGTCCCATCCACTCAACTGTCATGCAGTTGATGAGGGTATGCCTGGTACTGTGTATGACAGGTTTGGGGTATGTATTCCTGACACAGGTCAGCCTGTGTTAGTCTAACCTGACAATCACCAGTATGTGTGTCTGCTAACTCATATGCATGTCTAGCCTCTCGAGCTGGTAGTGCACACAGAGTGATAGTCCTGTACATGGGGCAGCTGACAAAGGGCTGAGCACAGCCCCTAACTGCACAGTCTTACAAACAATAGCATTAGATACATAACACAAATAGCACAGAGGTAATGTAGTGTGGCAGTGTCTGCCACTACTATTCAAGTAGGTGACAATTGCAGGGGCTGTTAGGATTGCCAATGGTGGGTTCAGAGGCACTTAACAGGTTAAAGCCATCTGACACACACACACACACACACACACACACACACACACAGCTGCATGGGGATATGCATTGAAACACACATGCACATGGAGGTGACACTGCTAAGAGTAGATGATCTACCAATCTATTAATGTACAATACACAGTGAAACAACCATTGCATGCACCACAGTGGCTTGGTAACTGTGATTCTACAGTGGATGACATCTGTATGGGCTGACACTAGGTTGGCAATGGGGAAGTTCACAGGGTGGAAGAGGTACACAAAATGGTATAGCCATCGCATACACACACTAAAGACAGCCACAGGAGCTGATACAGAAACACATATACAGTTGCCAGTAGACATATTGGTAACCCTACATATCCACTTGTTTGTACTATAGTGCTACGTACACATGACATGTTCCACATAGACTATATGTGTGGGACATACCATACAACCTCTCACAACAAGTAATCTTGTGAATGCCTTCATGGATGGTGGGATAACCCACCAGAAATAGCAATTGGTCTCATCTACTGCTCCTACAAACCTGCACAAGTAATAGAGTGACAAACTTTGTATCAGCATGATGTGCCAGTCAGGTACGATGTCTGATGCTGGCATGTGTGTCACTATGGTAACTGTGACATATTTGGCAATGATATCAGAGGAATGCTCATTGTTAGGGGGCATAGACCACATATAAGTTGCAAACATGTGGATATTCCATGTACATCTGTACAGATGACTGGGATGGACTGTATAGTGTTATATGGTACATGTGAGGCAGATGCCATTAACAGGCTCTTTAAAGTAATGTCATTCAACAGGCCTTAAAATGTTATAACCTACACACACAACAGCCACAGGGGGATATGCTTCACACCCACTACTATAGTTGTCAGTATTGAGATTAGAACCCCTATCTATCTAATTATTTACACTATAGTATTACACAGTTATTGCACATGCCACAGAGCTTAGAGGGCAAACAAGTGTATACAGGTACATCTAAGGTGAATGACATTAGCAGGCCTTTTAAAGTAGGGCAATGGGATGTGTACTGGGTGGTACATGCCTCAAAATGGTATAACCCACACCACCAGAGGATATGATTCTCACCCAAACACACACACACACACAGGGATGATATGATTCTCTCTCACACACACACAGACACACACACACACACACACACACACACACACACACACACACGATTCTCTCTCTCACATGCACACACACACACACACACACACACACACACACACACACACACACACACACACACACACACACACACACACACACACACACACACACACACACACACACACACACACACACACACACACACACACACACACACACACACACACACACACACACACACACACACACACACACACTATCACAGTTGTCAGTATTAAGTTTAGAACCCCTACCTATCTAGTTATGTCTACTACAGAGTAACACAGATATCACATGCACCACAGAACTTATAGGACTTAACAGTGTCCCAAGGTATGTCTAAGGTGAATTACATCAAGAGCCCTTGTAAAGTAAGGTAATAGGAAATGTACTGGGTGGGAATAGCATCAAAATACATTACCCTACAAACATACACACTTACAAACACCTTCACACACATTTGCCAGAACTGAGAGTAGAACCCCTGCCTATCTAGTTATCTGTACTATATTGTTATTTAGTTATTACATGTGTCATGGAGCTTATATGGCTGAGTGTTGTCCAAAGGTACTTCTAAGGGCAATGAGTTCAGCAGGACTGCTAAAGCAGGCCACTGGGAAGTGTTGTGCATGGGAACGTCCTCAAAATACTTCATACTGCAAACATACACACTTACAAACTCTTGTACATACACTTATACACACACACACACACACACACACACACACACACACACACACACACATAATTGCCAGAACTGAGAACAGAAACCCTGCCTATCTAGTTATTTGTACTATACTGTTACATAGCTATTGCACACACCACAGAGCTTATATGGCAGGACTACTAAAGTAGGGCACTAGGGAGTGTAGTAGTTGGGAATGGCTTAAAACTGTTTCTCCTACAAAGAAACATATACACACACATAAACACTTACATTTGGTGGGACTGGCATTAGAACCCCCACCTATCTAGTTATTTGTACTATAGTGTTACACAGTTATCATACATGCTATAGAGCTTATAGGGCTGACAAGTGTCCAAAGGTACTTCTAAGGTGAATGACATCAGCAGGACTGCTAAAGTAGGGCATTGGGAAGTGTTGTGGGTGGGAAAAGTCCTCAAAATACTTCATCCTACAAACATACACACTTACAAACACTTGTACACACACTTATATACACACACACACACACACACACACACACACACACACACACACACACACACACACACACATTTGACAGAACTGAGAATAGAACCCCTGCCTACTTAGTTATTTGTACTATACTGTTACATAGCTATTTCATGCACCATGGAGCTTATAGGTCTGGGGCTCTGCATCCGTACTTCTAAGGTGAATGACATCCGCAGAACTGCTAAAGTAGGGCACTGGAAAGTGTACGGGGTGGGAATGGCCTACATCTGTTTCACCTACAAACAAACACACATACACACACACACACACACACACACACACACACACACACACACACACACACACACACACACACACACACACACACACACACACACACACACACACACACACACACACACACACACACACACACACACACACACACACACACACACACACACTTGCATTTGCCAGGACTGAGATTTGAACCCTTACCGATCTAGTTGTTTGTACTATCGTGTTACACAGTTATCGCATGCACTACAGAGCTTATAGAGCTGACAGGTGTCCAATGGTACTTCTAAAGTGAATGACAGTAGCAAATCTTGTAAAATAGGGCAATGGGAAGTGTACTGAGTGGGAACAGCCTCTTAATACTTAAACCTACAGACACACACACACACACACACACACACACACACAGAAAGGCAGGTGATGTGATATTATAACCCCCACCTCGGTACTATTACACAATGGAGCTCACCTTCATGCTGGTACATGCAACTGGTTAGACCAGTATGCCACTGCCCCAGCAGGACATCACTTTATGCCATTCAGAGTATCCCTGTGTATGACTCACTCTCTGTGTGTCCCCCTATGTCTCTCTCTCTATCACTATCTGTCTCTCTGTCTATGTGTTATTGCTTGACATATTGTTATATATTGCCTATATATATATATATATATATATATATATATATATATATATATATATATATGTCTGTGTATCACACGCAACAGATGCAGATATATCACATATGAGCCACCTACAGTTAGCTGAGAGTAATCCTGTCTGATCGGTGTGTGTAAGGACAGTTAAGGTGCACATAGCTGTCTATATGCAAAGACATATATGCACAATACTGTTATATAGTCCTATGTGGGTTCTGACATGGCCTGTGATTTTCTAAGTGTAGGAGCATGCCCAGTATGACCTTCTATAGTGAGAGTGGGACTCCATTCCAGAGATAGTAGTACTCTAGTCCAGGGTTTTGTATGCTACAGCCATACCTCTCAAAATTAGACAGGAATTTGCTAGAGGTACAAGGTTTGTTTCAGCAGACATTTTCTGACATATCTGAAGTCTGACACTGGAATGTATTGTGTTACTACCTAGTGACAGACATCCTCAGATCATCACAGTGCTTTACCAGAGGAATACAAGATGTATGATACACAGACCAATATTACGAGCCCAACTATAGACATTCTTGCCCAAAAAGGCCAGTTAAGAGGTATGGCTACAGCCGGTTGACTGATGAAGCTGTGTAAATAGTCCAGCAACTTGGTGATATATTGGCTGGGGATCTCCTGCTTGTGTGGTATTCTTCTTACCTGAAAAGTCATATCCTGGTGTGGCCATACCTTTCAACTGTACAGTTTTTGGCAGATTGTCCAGATGTTTGTCTAGAAGTTTTGTCTAGTCTACATAAACTTGTGTTTTTATGGTAAGTTAGTTGCATATAATTGAAGACTAATGTTACAAAATAATGACAGACATTAGTATTTCAGACTTTATAACTTTCAGACAATTCCTGCTAATGCAAAACCCATTATTCTACCAACTTTTTCAGTATGTAAGGACGATATTTACAACACGTGCCTATCATTGGGCTTTTGTCCCACTTTTATTTATGACCTTGTCCAGATGTCTTGCTGTCAGAGGTTGGGAAGTATGCGTGTGGGTATAGAGTGCATTCTACTGTGCAGAAATGCCCATTATATATGTAGTATATTCCACATAGCACTGTGACTTCCAGGTATGTCAGTGGCAGAGCAGTATAGAGTAATGTGGTGAACCACTAACAGACAGTTGTGTATAGGTTGATAGGTTGCTATGACATTAGTAAGGTATTGGCCCTGAAGCCCTTATAACCCAAGCAGATGAGAGTGTAGCCCATGTTAGGACATGTCAGCACAAACAGCCCCTGTCCAGCATGGACACAGGTGGAATCACAGGACTGTATTTTGTGTTTCCCATGCACTTATACAGGGAGCAAATCACTAGGGGTATTGAGGCACTTGGCTTGCTGTTGACAGGGAGTGTATTCCACAGATGGGGAGTGTGTGGGACACATATCTGTCACACCAACAAGCCATACTGATATCACAGCCCAGGTTGATCCTGTGCCTACAGGTTGATAGAGTGGGCCTTGACTTCCAGATGTGCAACAGGCCCATCATGGCAGGGTTTGGATTGCTTTGTATGCCAGACAAGGTCACCTCAGCAGAGTCTGTATGGAACAGGGTAGAGGGAGAGTGCTGTTAACCTATCTGTGTAGGGTAGGTGTTTGGGGTTTGGGGTAAGACCTTAGTGTTTGCAAGACCCTGGTGTGTGAAATCCACATGATCTGTGGTGTGTAGGTTTGTGGAGGTCTCAAGTGTTTTTGCCTCTGAGGTGTCCTTTGTTTGGGTTTTTGTTCTGTTGCAGACTTCTACTAACATGTGTGTGTTGTGTATTTCCAGGTGATGTTTACTGACTCCATACACTGCATGGCACCTATGTTACTGCACAATCTGTTCTGGTGTGCGCATTCTCCATTTGCCTGGCCAGTAATTCCCTTTCCCCTTATGTGTGTCTCTTTGTCCTTCTGTAGTCCAGTCACAGGCTTTGGTCACAGTGGCTGCTCTTATGTATTTGTAATTCCGATGTGAGCGGGGAAAATGCCGTAACATCACACACAAGGTTGTGGACTTCACACTTCTGAGAGTACCTATTTAGCAGGTTGTCCATCATTGCACCACTACATTTGCAGTTGTCCTTAGACAGTTTGTGTTGCTATATGTTATTATGAGGCTACATGTGGGCCTAGCTGTCATACCATCACAGACTGACATCTGGACATGCCCATATATGACAGTCAGACAAAGGCCCCCACATGGGTACAGGGCGTTAATAATGTTCTGCCAAAGATAGATAGTTAGGAGACCAGTTTGATAATTGCTTGCTTTCTCTGATGGGTATGACATCTGCTTCCCCACTGCCTGCCATTGCTGTTTTGACATGACCCTTTCTTGTTTTGCAAATAATTGGCAGGCAAATGCAATGTTAGGACAAGCAGAACAGAGATACAAGGCATGGTTATGCTCCTTCTGTGACAACCTGTTATTCCAGGGGTATGGATGTTGGCCAGTGACATGTTGTCAGTGCTGACACAGTGTTGGCAGCCGTTTATAACCTGGCAGTACACTTACCTTTAGGTACCTGTTGTCCTACTAAGCACCATAACTTCCGACTTTTTAGGGCAAGACATCTGGCAAGAGCCATAAGTAATTTGGGTACAAAGGCCTACATATAGGGACCATTGTTAACTATTGGCCTTACAAACCTAGAAAGGTGATAACAGGTTTTGCATTAGCATGCATTTTCCTAAAGGTTATGAAGTCTGAAACTACAATCTGGCATTATTTTCTGACTTTAGTCATTTCTGATTTGCCACTGATTAGCCAGGAAACCACAATTTCCTGATAAAGAGACCATAAATATGATGCAAACCTCTGGACATTTGTGAAATGTCTGTACAGTTGAGGGGTATGCTAGGCATTGTGTAGGTTACTCTGAGATGTGTACTGTCCAGATGCATGGCCCCCTGTCCCTGACCTGTCCAGCTTTCCTTCTGTAACAGATATTGATGTCTGGTCAGTATGTACATCTCCTATCGTAGCTGTATTTGACAGGCAGAATATTTTGCATTTTTTATCTTGGAACATGGACCCTGTCAACCACAGTACTGTACCTAGGCCACTAAGACATGACACCCATGTGTAAGTGCAGGCCACATACTGACAGTATTGATCACACATATACATAGCTCATTGACCCCTGCATATTGTGGACATGCAACAAGTTATCAAGTTGATTGGGACAGCCGTGAGAATGTGTGCTCTGTTACTTATACCCTAAAAACATTACTGTTACTGCACTTCTATGGGAACGTGGGTGTGTGTGGGGAGGGGGCACACCTTTCAGCTGTCCATATTTGCACAGGCTGTGCTGATGTTCCCTTTACATTTTGGTTCCATTTAGCATAGTATTGTTCCTGTCTTGGAGACTACAGGCATATCACTAAAGACCACAGGTTAGATTGTAATGGCAGACATTTGGGTTTTAGACTTCTCACCCTTCAGAACCTTACTGCAACTGCAAGATCTGCAGTGATATCACTGTGTAGGTCTGTATGGGCAAATTTCATCATTGTCCCCATTTGTGTGCCTTTGCCAGACATTTCGTTATGATTTTCTATGGCTGACTTGCTGGGTTAGGTTGAGGGGTGAGTATGGGACCCCCACATTGACATCCATGCATGTGACCTATGACCTCCTAGTTTTTTAGCCCCCAACATATACTGCAGTGAGATTTGTCACCTAAGGAAGTACTGCATTCTCTGGGGAAGCCAGTATTGGGCAGACATTTCCTGTTGTCCCACATAGCTGTCAGTAATCTGCTGCTATTCCAGTAGACCACCCCATTCCCTTGCATGTATGCAGTGATACCATAGCTATGCTATCACAATGTATTACTCCATTCATTTATTGTTAAGAAGACTGACTTAACTTGTGCCTGCAGCAGTTTTGAGGACAGTTCTTGAGGGCTGCCTCTGATGGATGCACGCAATACATAGCCTATACATGGTAAGATACAGGTAGTGTGATGTGTGTGGCATCCATTTCACTGTGTGTGCAAGTCAGAGAGAGGTGTCAGTCCCTGGGTCTCTACAGTGTTAGTGTGTGTGCTATGCATTGCCTCTTTGCCAAGGCCTGGGCATACTGGATATCCCTCCGTCTGCCTACAGTAGCAGGCTCAGTGGGTTCCTCCTCCAAGTTCCCCTGTGGGGGGCCTTGGCAATGGTGGGGGGCTGTGTGGCCCTTCCCTGTGATGTTCCTGCCACAGCAGGATCATATTGTGTAGCATGGCACATATTATGAACATGTGTGCACATGTGGCTGGAGAGTACTGCAGGGCTCCACCAGATATCTCAAGGCAGCGGAACCGTGACTTGAACATCCCAAACACATGCTCTATAATGTTCCTGGTTTGTGCATGTGCCTCATTATGACTTTCTTCAGTGTATGTGTGTACATTTCTGATGGGTGTCATCATCCACTGCTCCAATGCATATCCAGCATCTCCCACCAGATGCCCATATGGGATGCCCCCCCTGGCAAATGCCTGGTACAGCTGTAAGGCATGCCAGATGTGGGAGGTGTGATAACTACCAGGGTTGCCAGCACACACATTCATGATAATGCTCTGGGCATTGCACATGAACTGGCAGTCAATGGAGTGATAGCCCTTGTGGTTGACATAGAGTCTACCCTCTTCACCAGGTGGTGCCTTAATATGGATGTGCGTGAAGTCTATGGCACCCAGTACTTCTGGATAGTCTACTACATGGTGGAAGAGATGCATATTGCTGGCCGTCTCCCCACGGGAGCATTGGGAAATATATCTGCTCACCTGCATGTATTCACTTGACATCCAGGAACTGGTGGAGTACCCTGGATGGAGATGCTTGTGAGACCCCCATGATGTCTCCAGTAGGTCTTTGGAAGGTACCTGTAGCTAGTATTCTTAAGGCTACAAATATCTTGGTATCCACTGGGATGGGTTCCTCTCTGTTGGCATTGGGTCTGAGGTGAGGCCGGCACAGCTCGCTGAGTTGCTGAAGTAAGTCCCTGTCCACCTTGTAGTACTCTAGTATCTCCAGATCATGTAGCCCCTGGTAGGTTACCCTGGGTCTGAATACTCTTCTACTCCTCCTCAGTTTGGGACGGTTGTCAGCATTATCCTCCTAACTGCCCTCAGCCTCTAGCAAATACTGATGTATCAAAGCAACAGCAGCCCCTAACATTTTGTCAGTTAAAATTCCCCCAAGTGTGTACACCAGTGGTGTAGAGTTTGTGGGAAAACCAGACTGAAAGGTGTTTGCATAGTTTATACTGGTGTGCTGCAGATGCTGCCTGTGTGATTGGTTGACTATGATACATTCCACCTGCTAGCTATATTAGTAGTACTTGAGCGCCTTTATTCTGCTATTTCACAGTATTTTTTTCTTCCCATTCCTGCCCCTTCTAAGCCTCGCGGCACACCACACACACCCACTGCTCAAATGTAAACACTTATGCTGGTTCCTGTTGTTGTTTTTTTTTCATCGATTCCCTTGTGTTTAAGCCCCACACCATGCTGCAAACCCCTGCAGCTATAGTAAACAGTTTTGAGCAGAAAGGACCCTCCTAGGGATGCAAACACACTCAGCATTTCATGAACTAGCTCAGACACACCCCCTTGCTTAGCTCTGCTTAGTTGAGTGCAAATAGAGGCAGCAGAGCTCCAATGTGCTTACACCAAGCATGACACATCCCTTCTTCATGTCAGCTGCTTGTCCTGCTTACACTGCAGCATTATAGCTCCTACACAGTTAGGTGCAGGAGGACACGATCTCTCATTTTGCTATTCAATAAATTTAGTTCATTTGAATATCCCACTGCCTTAGTCCCTTGTTACACCACTACACCAGAGCCTTTCTCCTTAGCAACCAGTGTTACCAGTTATTGTTTTGGCTCTGCATGCTACCCACTATAATGGCAAAATGCAGATTTCACTTAAAATTGTCTTTTTACATTTTTTTTATTTTACGCACAATCTCATTGGCCAAAAAAACTTTTATTTTTATAAATTTTCAATTGTTTTCCATGCCAATGGCCATATTTTTGGCCATTGGCATGCCTAATAGTCATAATACATGCTTTACTTTGAGCTGTCATGGCCCCATTTTGATTTTTGCAGAAATGTACACGGTTAGTAACTGAATACATTTCTGCAATGGACACTGCTCTGACAAGGATGCCTGCCTGCTTACTGAATCACTAATTCACCTCATTTGCATGGGTTTCAACAGCAAATGAGGTAATTAGCATTATTCAGTGATGTATGTGTTAGAATAGTGCTGGCAGGCTCATGCATGCCCCCAGCCTTGTTTACCTGATCGTTCGGCAGCCATATTCCGTGCAGAAGCTGCTGCACTATTCTGACATGGAGATTTTGCTTTATTGAATCTGACCCACCCAGTGTCTAAGGTACACTCAATCCAACACTGTGTGCATAAGATGTATACACTTGTATTATTATTACTTATTTTTACTTATTTAGCAATTACATGCAGCAGTATATCTATAAATCACGCATAATTTAGCTTTCTTTGATTTTTTTCAAAATCTTTTTCTGATTATATGTTCAAATTAAGAACATTTTATCTGAAACAGTATTTGGCTGCTTTGAAAAAGACTTTTTTTCTCAAGTGTGATTTTTTTTCTGACATGATACTCTTTAAAGGGGAGTCACACAACTCTGTCTAGGGCCTCTTAGTAGTTACAATTTCATGCTAAATAATATTTTTTCCTGCATATTTAATAGTCTTATTACGCTGAAAACCTTAAATTTGCTTCTGTTTTGATGAACATGAGACATTGTCACACTTTTAGCAGTCCTGGTATGCTGAAAACGTTAAAGCTGTGCCTGTTAAGAGGAATATAATAGAGTCCAGCGAATTTAAGAGGGAAATGACTTTACTTCAAAATGGTCAAACAAAAATAGACTAATTTTCAGTTTAGCAAAATGTTAAAGGATACAAGATGGAATCAAGATCAGACTGCATAACAAGCAAAGTGAATCCACCAGTGGGCTCAAGAAGGAAAGTGTCATGCCCTTTTGTTATTTACTTCTCATAGTGAGGTGGGACCAATGTATTGACAGAGAAGCAACAATAATAATGCAGCCTTAGGATTACTCTGGTACTCTGGTACACAAGCCTCACTGAAGACATGAGTTAGTTACATTTCCAGACCACAGGTGTAATACTGATTAATATCATGAACTAAAGCTCTCTGTCTATATATACAGAACGTATACAAACTTTTTTTGTTCTTTTTAAATACACTTCTTCTTGATGGCTGGACCTCACAATAGCAACAAAATGAACAGCAGACTAACACACTGACCAAATGGCTAACTTGACTAATACAGAATAGGTTCATAGATTCATAAGGACTTACTAGGTTATTGAACTGGCTGGATCTTAAGAAGCCTAGCCTTACATTCCGCTTGGTAGTTTTTAGCACTTATATTTTGTATGTGAATAACTCAGTAACTGGCCAAACAAGGATACATTGGGACATTTACATGTTTCCCCTATCCATGAAGAACAGGAGGAAATAACCTGGGGGTGAATTTATGGTCACTCATTTATACATCCAAATTACATTTAAATAAAGTAAGATAATATTTTCTTTTATGTGGAGTGGAAGAAGGTTCCATAGAAGCAGTATTCTCTGTGATATAAATCCATCCTTCCAATATGTTCTATTTATTTTGCAAAAGAGATTGAAATCCCTAAAGTGGGTGTTTATGATACCATTTGACTTTTGTATGGGTAATAGGTCTGACAAAATAAGGTCTGCTGTAGTTCTGTCCACAAGGCAGAGGTTACCTCTCAGTAGCCCATATGATACTGAAAGGAGGGACAAGGCTTTGAGATGGCCTGCATAGTTTTTATGATTTTATGACACTGAAGAGTTTATGATGGCATCAAATTTACAGTCATCTGCAAACTTGGTCAGCCACAAATTCTTAACATCAGCTTTGACCTCTAAAAAGTAAATGCCAAAAAGGGGTGGCTCAAGAACTGAACCCCAGGGTACACTGTTTGTGACAGGTCTCTTGGAGGAGGTAGAGTAGCTACCCTAACACTGAACCCCAGGGTGCACTGCTTGTGACAGGTCTCTTGGAGGAGATAGAGTAGCTACCCTAACTTCCTGGGTTTTATGTTTGGGCAAGTTTGCTATACGGTGAGATGCATAGAGATTCCCATTTAGCTGATAGAGTTTGTCTGCTATAGCAGTGTGTCTGATGGTGTGAAATGCCTTTGTGAAGTCTAGGTATGCAGTGTGCACGGCCTTGCTCTTGTCCGATACTTCAGTAACTTTTTCAGAAATAATAGCCAGGCCTGCCCTTGGCAAATCTGAACTGGGTTGTGTTGAGAGGCCGAAGGCTACATATATCCTTGTTTATTCATTGCATAATTATCCTTTCAATAGCCTTACAGATGAGGCTAGTCAGATTTATGAGTCCATTGAAAACCCACCTTTGTGCAAGGGAATCTTTGTTGTTGTCTTCCATTCATCCGTCATGAAGCCTGTTTTGAGGCTGTCACTGAATAACTTCTGCAGAGAATCATACAACTCGTGTTTCAGGATGAGCAGTAGGGAGCCTGATAAGTTATCTGGCCCCATAGACATCGCTTTCTTGGTCTTAGCACCTTGAGAAATTATTTTTGGGAGATTTGAGAGAGGTGTATATGTGGGTATGTAATGTGAAAACTTTGCAGGGAAGAGGGGCTAAAGTCTGAGTTACATTTGTCCACTAGTAGATTGGCTATGTCTTCTGCATCTGAGTATGTGAGATCATTTACTATCAGCTCTGCACAGTGTTGGCATTGTATCTGAGATTTCTAACATAATTAAAGTAGGCTGTGTGGTTGTACTTTGCCTGGATGGCAATTTTACTTTATAGTTGGCTTCGGATAATTTGATCAGGGTCTAGAGTTCCTTGCTTAGTTTAGCAAATGCAATTTTAGTGTCTTGAGAGCTAGATTTATTTTTGCATGCAATTATTTTTTTTTATTTTATTATATAATCTATTTATATTTGGGATCCACCATAGGGCTTTGTTTCTGAATTTGATTTTGTATTTATTTCTGAGAGGAACAGATGCAATTATGCAGTTTTTCACACGTATAGAATTTGGCATTCAATGATTCTACATAAGCAGTAGAGACATTATGATGGAAGGGGGTTTTGAATTTAGCCAGATCATCACTCAGGTTTAGAACATTAGTTTTCACATAATTTTATATAATCTCTGAATACCAAGGTGCCTTATGTTGAATATGATTGTCTTGAAGTCTAACTTAACTTGGGAGAAAGTTATACTTGGTGGTAAGCAAAGCTGTTGTAACATGTTTGTAGGACCAAGTCCAGGATTTTATCACCTCTAGTTGGGGTGTAGACTTACTGATTCAATATGCTTGTATTGATGGAGTCCAGAAATCTCTGAGCACAGATGTTTGAGGATGTATAAGTCCTTCAGATTATGGAGATGTAATTGAGGTCTCCTAGGAGAACGGTGTTTGGCTTAATACTTGTTACGTAGGAGCTGTGGGCTGAGGGGGACATAGAGGGAAGTCCTATGTGATAAACATTTTTTTTAATAATAAGTTAGATAGAGATGAGTTCTGGGTCATTATCTTCTCTAACGAGTCTAGGGATGAAGTGTTTTTTTAAGGATATGGAGACACCACTGCTTTTAGTGCCTTTGTCTAATGGGGTAGGCCTGCATGTGTGATAGGCATTGAAATCTTACATTGATGGAGTGTTTTCAATGGTTTTGAGACAGGTTTCTGGGATGACACATGTCGATGTTTTCAGGGTAAGGACTGCTTATAGGAAGTGGCAATTTTGTTAAGGGTCCTGTTGTTTTTTGTGTGTTTGTTTGTTTTTGCTTTTTTAATGTTTCTAGTGTTCAGCAATAATACTTTAATGTTATCTGAATTCTGTTTATTTATGTTGGACTCTTTAGAAGATTGACATTGCCTAAAAAGGCACTATAGGGATGGACAAGGATTTAGCTATCAATATAGGCGTGAACAAGGATTTAACCAATATATGAAAGCCTATAGGAAGAGGCACAGGCTATCACTGGCAAAGTGGTTGGTACTGTCCAGCATCTCTTCCCAGGCTGATATATATTGTACTGTCTTTGAATGACACTAGAAGCTAAGATATTTGTTGAACTCAATAATCATTTGTGCATACTGCAGCATCATTCTTGGTGATGGTAGAATTTTTCTCAAGACTAGATTCATATTAGTCTCAATCACATCTTCCAATAACTCCATCATGCCTGTCTTCATATAGTCCGTGGAGGTACATCACAAATCATTTACACCTATGTGTACTAAGAATGTGTACTTGGGGTGCATAGACTTGAGTGCTTGCATGATGCGACGTATCCTGGTGCCTGATAGGTAACTGAACATGACGTCCTCTCTTTGCACAGCCTGGTGAGTGGTGCATTAATATGTCTCACTTTGGAGTCACCTGTGACTAAGATATTAGATTGTGTGTAGGTTCACCTTATGGGCTTTTGAACTGAGTCAGTGTGACCCTTAGATGTACGTTTCCTGGTGCGTGATGCCTGTGATGCCTGTGATATGTGTCTGTGAGGTTGCTGAGGGTAATCGTTTCTTATTTTATGGTTAGAAGGCCTTTGTGATTTAGGTAGGATACTTTTAAGAGACTCAACATATGCTGTATGTGTTTGGTCTGAAGCTTTGTTTAGTGTTGTGTTATGTGGTACTGACAACCTGCTTGTTACTTGTTGTGACTTTGTGAGAAAGCTTTATCTTCATTAACATTGGATAACTACATCTCTCACATATTGTGTCTGTTAATTTAGTAACAGGTGGCTGTCAGTAATAATGAGATGATTGCTGCATTGTCTCAAGATGCCAATTTCAACCAGATAGGTTACAGAGATGGCTGGAAAGTGCAAATGCCTTGTTACAGGTGCTTATTAATGGGAGGTGAAGGGAGTCTTGTACCTATAGGTTTGGAGTTGGTTTACTGGAGATGCTAATTGTCTAAAAGAAACAGTCAGAGTCTACACACAATGAGCAATGTGTAACCCAGAGCAAACCAGAACTTCTTTGCACAACTGTTTACTATTTATCATATAATAAGAATTGGCAAAATAGGTTGTATAGAAAACCTTAAGGCTCTAAATGCCTACATTTATACAATGCAGTCATCCACATGGGTAGCATTGCACTAAATTGCCTTATCTATAACAGAAAATAAGCACCAAAAAACTCAATAGAACACACCAGCCAATAGCGACACACTAACATTTATAGCAAATAATGTCTGTAAAAAGTAATGCCTTTGCTTCAAATTCAGTATCTCTTTCATGGGGAAAGACAGAAAGCTTAAAGTTCAGTATTTCTTTCATGGGGATAGCCACAAAAATTATTATGTGCCATATTTACATTTTGTGGGATTCGTCCAATAAGTTTTAAAAAGAATGTCTCATACTAAGTCTATTAATCAAGATGATAACCATGGAATGCTTTATTTAAATACATATGATTCCATGTTCAGCCAGTGCCAGCAACACTTTCCTGTTCTGCAACCCTGAATACTCATCAGTCAAAGCCAGAAGATACACTGGAGCACTGACTGACCCATAAAAATCCATGATGATATCTCAACATGCTGACTTCAGCAAGTCTAAGAGATGAATGGTTAACAGTTACACTTTTGGCAGAATTCATTTGACAATAAAGAGATACTTAACATGTTCCTTCTTGTGAAGCTCATTCCTCAGAACATAGTTTTTGCATAGTAATGCTTTTTTAATAACTGTTTCCAAATACAGTTGATAAGTTGCCCCGAAATGAACCTCTTTATAAAACCTCTAGGATAAGCATTTGACTGTCTTTCAGTAGAAGCTTTTCTGTCACTAGAACTGTGGTATCATCTCTATAATTCCCATATTTCTTTATTATTTTTAAACTTGGTTCATTTTTTAAGTGTGCCAACACTTCATTATCCAAAACTTAATGTTTTTTGCCTGGTTTTGTCCCAAACCTGTTGATCATCAGCTTCCTCTCAGTCAATCTGCTCATTCAATCCCATTCACCAGGATAAGGGTTGGCTGGGAGAAGCAATCATTAAGGCAGCCATCAGGGGTGTTTTTGATTTTTCTTTTTAAGCCCTACCCCCTGCACCCACTCACTCACCCTGTGACACCCTTGGAAAGGTCAAGCAATGAATATCTGTGCTGCAGTACCCCTCACTTTCTAAAAGAGCTGATATCAGCAGAATACCATGCCTACCCACAGAAAGTAGCACATGACACTTTCCCACATCAGCCCCAGGGAAATCTGACCATGCATGTGTCCCTCTGGGCTCATGCACTCCCTCACCCCCAGGATAGGCATGACCTCTGCTGCTGAACCAAGTGTCTCAACTGATAACTGAACTTGGGTTGCCTAGTCTATAGTAAGACCTCTATCCCTCTACCCCAGCAGCATAGGCTTCATTACACGAAACTGTTTCACTTTTTATAAACCAGCATCTTTCTATATGTCATTCCCAGTTTCTTTTACCATTAATACTGTTGGGACTATAACATTAACATAAATGTGGTCTGTGCTCATTTTTCTTGCCATTGCATTTTCTTTATCTCAGTTTACAGTCTGCTATAATGTCTTTTCCACTTTACAAATACACTGCAAACTGATATGGCAACAACCATACTACCCATCATTCCATTTTTAATGGAACATTAATTTCTGGTTTATTAAAAATTATCTGCAGTGGTTCACGGTCATTACTAGTTTAACAGTCTTTCCATGCAAAAATGAATGAAACTCTATACATCATTGCACTTGTCAGTATCATTTTTTCATTCTGTGAGTACCTTCTCTCCATGTCAGCTAAAATAAACATGCACCAATTCTCTCATTATGTCTGTGATATGGGGTAAGACTTAATTCTATAGGACTTGTTCCACGTGCAGGGTCAAAGTAACACATCACTGTCTTTAAACTCTGACATTTCTTTACTTATTAGAAAATTTGTTTACAGATCTTCAGTTTATTTAAAGGCAATATCCTTGGATTCAATAAACTCTGTGTAGGCTCCACATGAAGGCTACATGGACTTTATATGTTTGTGCAGTGAGCAGCAGTACTAATTGTATATGCATGCCTTCCACCATGTTTAAACATAAACAAACGAAGTTTCATGGCCGGCAACAGTTTTGCCAGCCAGGAAACTGTGTAAATCAACTCCAACAGCAGCAGACATGTAAACCTGTTTACCTACGGGCAAACTAGGTCTGCATGTTTGCATGGAATGCCACAATGATTACTAGGGTTATTAATAAAGGAATGTATATATTTCCAACACACTGTATGAAAGTGTATACAGTCAGAGTGTTGTGGAAACCTGTTTCAGGCATACTGAACAAAAGTTGTGTAGATGACCCATAAGGGTACATAATCTGTATTATAAATAAACAGTTAGCAGAAGTGTGTGTATTGAATAGGAACATACAGATGAATTGTAGAAATGAATATAAGGAAAGAGGATAGGAGAAACATGGTAATGTACAGCAGATGACGCCATGTCAATGAAGCCACCTGTAGCATGAACACTAATCACATATCGACATGATACAACACAGGCTGCACTGCGAATGTATATTATGTGGCTCTCACACAAGGTGACATAACAATGGGGAAGAGTCTTTGTGATATAGGCATCCTGAGATGTGCAGTGGAGAGGACATATATCATGGATGGTATGTACAATGGGTTAGGTGCATACCATGAAGCTGGGCAAAATGGGTTGCCTGAACTTTACTGTAATATCAGCACAGGTCTCGACCAAGTGGGGCACACAGCAACAGGCTGATAGACAACAGTAGAGAGAAGCATGCACAGTCATGGAAAATATCAGAATAATACCACCAGTAATCCCATGTCTCTGACATAAAATATGTAATTGTGAGTGATCATAGATGGTTTTGCAAAAACACACTTTTACAACTATTATGAGTCATCAGCAATCTATGAGGGAGATCAAGTGCATCATCCTGAAACTTTAACATCTGCTGGAAGTGTTAGGAGGGATACTGCTATACCTGTATGTGAGATTATGATCAATCCAGGCTAGTTGGCAGGTGTGCACGGCATATATATGGCACAATCTACACTGTCACAAATGTAGGTCATGCCATTAATGTTGTCAATCAGCTTTGTATGTACTTTGTGCATCACAGGAACAGGTATCACACATGCATCTGATATAACACCATAATGGGGGTTCCACACCATAAGACACTAATGTTTATGAAACAAAAAGAATACTTAGGCATGACCAATAAGATGTATTGTAGCTCACTGTGGCAAATGTGATACACTTGAGTTATGCATACCTGGAAGATGTGTTGGGATGTATATGAAAAAGGGTGCATTGTACTCTGTTATTGGTGTGATAAACGCTGTGAACTATGGAAGTATAATGGCCTTTGATGTGGATGCCCTGCACATATTCAGGAGTTGTGTTACATACAGGGGAGTGGTCACCACTGTAGGCACATGCTGCTGGGCATTCCGCATACTATCTACCTGACGACACAGGTCACATGTTACTTGGTCTGTTCATAGAGGTATGCTGCTTACATTAGCATTAGGTTATGCATTTGCTTTTATAATATAACAAATCCCCCCATGATTTTTTTTTTCATCTCATGTGTTTTCATGGCTGTGGCAGCCATACTTTGGTGTGTTGATACTGTCTGTATTATACTAATATCACACTTGGATTCAATGATTGTCAGCAATCTGCAGTCCTCCAGAAAGCTGTTTGGACAAAGGATGTGCATGTCATTCTTGATGCCTGTGACTTAAATAATGAATATCAAAGGGCCTAGCACACAACCCTAAGGTACTGACCTGATTAAGGGACTCTAGATATAGGTCGCTTCACACACTTTAACATAATTATATGTCATGTATGGGATCCAGTGGTGTGCCCACTTGGTGATATAGGTGTTTATGGCCATTTGTGACAGTTTTGCAGTAATACCTCAGTGTGGATTTGTGACAAATGCCTTGGTGTGTTCACATTCTGCAGGATGATAGTGTTGTCATCATGCATGTCCTTGTTGACCTTCTTGAGGACATCTAACAGACATAACAGACATGGATGTAGTCTGAACAAATCACACATGTCTTTTGCGCATGTTGATCTACCTCACAGATGAGAAGAGTCAGGATATATCTATACATACATGCATCAGGTGATGTCCCCCCAGTGAGATGAATGCATGTTGACGTACACCCTTTTGTGGGAACATATTCCATCTGGTGGCTGTGTTGAAGTATGGATCCAATCATATCTGGTAGGTCCATGTATTGAATCACATTATAGGCAATCTGTGATATTGTCATTTCCCATTGATTCTGTGTTATTAGCCAGACAGAGCACACATATGTGCTGTCCTCCTTAGCATAGAAACTGAGTAATGTTTGCATGTATACTTTGGCTGATGGACATTGGCGACGGGGGGGGGTCACATGAGAGACAAACTGTCAACTAGTGGATTGTCTATTTCCTCTGGTTGCGTATATCTGATGGCATCCACATGCACATCTATGCTTAGTTGTGTACACTTGAGTAACACATCCCTGGAGATTTCAAATGTATTGGAATAAATGATTTGTGAAAAGACATACAATTACAACCATGGTCATTCATCACATTCCACACACTGGCATATGCACACAGTCATACAACTGTACAAATGTCATGAACATACATCAATTACACAACATATGTCTATAGTGCTTCATGAGCAAGCTGTGTTTGAGAAAACTGATGTCATATCAGGACACAATACAGAGCAGTCGTTTGTGGCTCATGCAGAACATTTCCTGACACAAATATTAATAGTCACACAATGATGCTGCTGACCCCCTCAATATCCTGGGTTATAGCAACACAACTGCACATACAATGAATTCCACAAGGTTGCAATTGCATCACAACATGTGATACATTGTTGTGTTTGTCACAGCATAACAACATGGATATGAAACAAGACTTATGTGACCATGTAAGCAATATGAATTTATATTGATGTGTGTCACAGAGCATTTAATGGTGGTATGTAGACACTTGCACATGTATGCCATACTGCAATTGTTACTGTGATGGTGTAATGTGAATTGTGTTGACTGATGATCTGCCCAACTATAACAACACATGTCGTAATACACCAACAATATACATACAAGTGTATCAAACCATGTCACTCATGCCACTCAACAACAAGTGCCGTTATGACTCTATCATAGTTCATGTTGGGGTGAATTACTTTGTTGCTTTAAGTTTTTAAGTTTAACATTGGATAATTGGTTAATGGGTGGGGGTATTTAAAGGAATGTTTAGGCATGTATCATTGTTCTGATGAAGACCTTAAGGTTGGGGTGAAACCTAGGTTAACATTTAGTCATGTGTACCATTTGTTTTACCATTAATTTACAATTTAAATAGATGTATATATGTATATAGTAACATCTCTTGTATAGTAGCTATTACTGTTTGTGTTATGCTCATGATGAGTACTGTATTTTTTATTACCATCAGCTGTGTAAGACTGAACTGTTGCAACATTCTATATTGTATTTTGTATCTGTCTTAGAGCTTTTCTCCCGGGCCTCTACTGAAAATGGACATGTATCCAGTTAGACTAGCCCAGTCAACAAATGTAAAATAAAATAAAAATAAATAAAAATTAAAGTTCGGTTTGGTTTGCTGTTCTCCAGTCACTTTCTTGGTACAGTTGTGTTCGGTTACCAGTTTGTTTGTTGGAGGCATCGATATGGAGAACACGGATTCCAACACAGACATCTTGGACTTGTTGCAGCAGATTAATCAACAGCTTTTGGAGCATACAATACAAATTAAATCTTTGGCTGACAAGCAGCAGCAGTCTGGTCATTCTAACTATTTGTTTGGAAGTTTGGGTGTTCCCCTTACCCAACCCACCCAGAATATGGAAAGGCAGACATCCAATGGGGAGAACATAACCCAGAGTGTGGCAAGTAATAGCACTAATGGGGTGAAAACCCCTGGGGGTAAGACTGTGTTGAACAATACAGAGCAATGGAAATGTAATCAATTTAGTTTCCATATTGACATTAATGCTCAAGAAAAAGGTAAGGAACTTGTTGCTATGTCCCTTACTGAAGTGTAAAATCTTTTGAAGTCAAGTTATTTAATATGAAGAAATTGCAGTTAGACAGTGCATACCTCCTAAGGAACATAATGTTGGGACTGGTTCCACGGGGGTTACGTCTATAACTGTATCCCAATGATGTTGACAATAACCCTGAAATGCTGAAAGAAGTATATAAACTAGCAAATAGCAAATCTAGTGTAGACCAACAGACCTTTAGACACCTAAGAAACTGTACCAAAAAAGCTATTTTCTCTGATAAAAGAAGTTATTATAGTAATCTCCAACAAGCTAACCACAACAACCCTCAAAAATTCTGGTCAACCCTTAACAGGCTGCTACACCCTGGACAGACTACCACTCCTTCCCCTACTGGATCCGAAAAGAAACCCACCCTTGATACTGCCAACACTTTCAACTCTTTCTTTATTGATACCATTAACTCTTTGGCCTCACACCTCTCTAGTGACAACACTAGTATCCCCGATCCTGCCACCTCCAAACTACCAACCTTTAGGCTACAACCCATCTCCACTGCCATTATACAAAAATGTATTCACAAACTCAAACCATGCACCCCCTCAGCAGACCAACTCCCATCTGAATTCCTTCAAAAATCAGCCTCAGAAATTGCCTACCCCATATCTATTCTCATTAACAGAACCATAAATGAAGAAACCATACCTGAAATCTGGAAAATCTCTCACATCATACCCTTACACAAAGGAGGTAACTCCTATGAATACTCTAATTATAGGCCTATTGCTCTCTTGTCCCCACTAGCAAAAATCATGGAAAAATGTGTCCATTATCAGTTAATGGACCACCTAATAAAAAACAACATTCTCACTCCCTGTCAACATGGCTTTAGGCCTTTTTATAGCACAACCACCGCTCTCCTCACCTTTACAGACCTTATTAACAAGAACCGAAATAATTGCACCCTGTCATCAGCTCTCTTCATTGACCTATCTAAAGCCTTTGATATGGTCAACCACTCTATTCTCTTAAAAATTCTTGAATCTCTCTCCTTAGAATCTAAGACTGTCCAATGGTTTTGTTCCTATCTTACAAACAGGAAACAAGCTGTTCTCTGGGATAATAAACTCTCATCCCTTCTCCCAATTTCACTCGGTGTACCCCAAGGCTCCATTCTTGGACCACTTCTCTTCTGCCTCTTTATTAATGACTTACAAACAGCTATCCCCCAGGCTACTTGTATACAATATGCGGATGATTCCACATTAATTTGTTCTGCTAAATCCATCTCTGAACTTGAAACTATTACTCAAGCTGTTTTCTCTAAAGTTGAAACTTGGTTCTCAAAACGCTGCCTTCTCCTGAACGCTAAAAAAACCAAACTCCTACTCTTTAAGCCCAGTACCAGATCCCCTGTATTAGACTTCACGATCCTATCTAACAATGGAACCATTATATCACCTGACCCCGATACCAAACTGCTAGGTGTCACGATTGACAACAACCTTACCTTTGATTGTCATATTAACAACACCATTAAATCTGTAAACAGGAAACTCGGCTCTCTCTATAGAATTAAAACATTCTTAACCTCCCAAGCCAAAGCTACTCTTGCCCACTCCCATCTTATCTCGACACTTCTCTATGCCTCACCAATCTATACGAACCTTAAGAAAAATAATCTCTCAAAATTATCATCCACGTACAATAATATAGCTAGATTTGTCATGGGTAAACCCTTCAGAACTCACCACTGTCTGAATCTGCAGCAACTTAACTGGCTTGAATTGTCAAACATGTTGCTTCAGTCCCAACTGACATTTGTCCAAAGAGCATTCTACCAACCTCAAAACACTCCTATACTCTCCAACCTCATAACCCCCTACTCTAATCTGAACTCCCTCCGTTCATCAAGTAAGCTGCTAGTTACCTTAACCAAATCCAATAACCTAGCAGGTGATTCCCTTTTCTCTACTACTATTGGAAAACACTGGAATCAACTACCAACCGAACTTACTTCCATTGCATCTACTGTTCTGTTTAAGCAAAAAGTCAGAATTCACCTTAAAAGCCACTGGATGTGTCCCTGCTCTAATCCTGACTAAAGTAATTTCTCCATCTAATCCATCTCTTTCTCCCTACTTTTCTCTCCATCCTGCTTCCTCTCCTTTTCTTTCTATCTCTACCTCTTTAAACTCCTCCTCTTCATCTTTCCTCCTTATGGCTACAATTCTCTTCCACACTAGTATTTGTCTCTTTATTTTTGCTCTCTCATTTTCGCTGCTTCTCTCTCCTTGATCTTTGATCTCTCTTCTTGGTATTAAAACCTGAGTATATTCATCTGGATGTTACTTTTTTTCCCCCTAAATTGTCAACTTCCTCTTCTTTCTTTTGACAACTTTCTTTCATTTCTCTTGCCCTGCTCTTACTCTTACTACTCTTGTTTTAGAAATAGGTAATAATGTGTATTATGATTTTTTTTTTTTTTTTTTGTTTGTGCTTAAAATGTATTTCCTATTGTTTAAATGTGGAGCTTTTCTCCCCGGGCCTCTGCTGAAAATGGAAATATATCCAGTTGGACTAGCCCGGTCAACAAATGTAAAATAAATAAATAAATAAATAAATAAATAAACTGTTTGATATTACTGGCATTGCATTGATGGAAATTATGGTCAAGTACAATAGTCAGAAAATAGAGCAGTGTATGTGCGAACTGGAATGAGAAAATGATTGTATTTTGAAAGATTTACTGTTTGAACAATACCACACCAACTATAACAATTTATTGGTTAGTGTGGACAACAGTTGTCGGATTAGTTTTGACAGAAAATTTAATAAAATAAGAAGGGACACTGAGGAGTATTCCCATGATAGAGTTTATCCATTATCTGGTGGCAATAGGGGTAAACTGTGGTAACCACAAAGACCTGGTCAATGGCGGAACAGAGCGAGATGAGGAAATGACGTCACAGCCAAGAGATTTTAACCATTTTCGGCAGGCAGAATTCCCTTTAGAGGAAGGGCCCAGGCATTCGGACAGGCTGCGCAACAAAGGACAGGAAGGTTACAGCTTAAGAAGGAAAGAGGAGAGACAATATGTCGAGCAGGGTGCTTGTTACAAGACACGAAGTTACCCACAGAGGACACACAATGGGTATCAACCCAAACGGAGGTAAATATGCCTCAGGACAGTTCTTTACAAGTAAGTACTTCAACTAGTCACAACTCGAGTCCGGACTTTGAATTTAATAACTGTTTACTTCCAAATAGAGTCGGCATGGACAACAAAAACTGTAATGTGGTCAAAACTACGAACGGTAGTATAGAAGGCATTTATTTGAGGGAAAGTACATATACGGCAGTTGATATACTGCGAGACGCCGATGTGTGTATGCCCATACAAATAGCTGACACATTTAACGGCTATGGCTTGAATGACAAAGCTAGTGTATGTGAAAGTTTAGTATTGGTTGCTGATGTTATACAAGATGTGTTCTTTGAGGACATTTCGGATGTTATTTTAGATAATGCTGACATGAATGGGCTAGAGGGTATGAACAAAAAATGCTAACTCTTTAGATGATGGGTTATTGGAATTGAGCATTTATTCTGTTAACAGCCTGAATGGGAGTTATTTCAGAGATGAACATTGCCCTATCAACGAAACTGGTGAGTTAAATGAGACTGTAAGCCAAAAATGGGGTAATGACTGTGGCTACAAGGGAACAGGCATTGATGTGGAATGTAACCAGGATATTAGTGTTAATTACACACAAGGTGTTTCACCGGGCAATGAAATTACTAACACGCTAGCACATGAGTTATTTTCTGAATTTTTTCAGGTTAATGATGGTGATTGTTTTCTTTTCTAAGAATTTATTGATGGTATTCAGGAAACATGTGATTTCAAGGTTTTAAGCAATCCTGAGGTTATTTACAATATTCATGGAGATTACAAAGTATATAATTATTTCAAAATTAAGTTAACTGTGGAGCATGCTAATTTGCTATCCAAGGGATTTACATTTGTGCCAGGAAGGAAAGGAGCAATATCTGAGATGTTGATTGATCTTAAAATGTTTACCCGTAAGATGAACATAAGGTTGTGGTTTGCTGATACAAATATGAAATATGAACATAATGTGTTAACCAAGCCTAGTAAATTTAATCTGCCAGCTAATCACATGATTACTTTGTTTGAAAGGGCAAGTGAATTAGATATAAGGGAGCACTTTAGAAGGAAAACGAGGGACAATTTTAGCAATATGACTGTGGAAGAAAATAAATTATTATGTGAATTGGCCAATGATAAAGGGATATGAATAATGAAACCTGATAAAGATAATGGTGCTGTAGTCATGGACAGGAATGACTACATTAATGCTATGTTGGGGATGTTAAGAGAAGATACATATGAAGAAAGTTGTATTAATGAAATTAATATTGCATATTTGAAATTTGAACTTTTGATTGATGATTTATTATTTCAGGGGCAGATAACTGAAGTTGAACATAGTTTTTTGAGAAATGAAAATCCAGTGGTCAACAGTATTTTTGGTATTCCTAAATTGCATAAGGGTCTGGATAGTGTGAAATTTAGACCTATAGTGTTATGGCAAGCAGAGCAAAACTTGTTTTATAAGTCAATACTTGGGTCATTATTTGCAAAAAGGGTTGACTATTTTTGCATACATCACCAAGGATTCGTGGAATTTTTTTGATAAATTAAATAAGATTACTGTTACGGATAATGCTATATTACTTACGGTTGATGTATGCAATTTATTCTCTGTTATTCCCCATGAGGTGGGATTAACCTGGTTGGAGTGTCAATTGAACAAGACAGGTTTATATGACCAATATCAGATCAATGTATTTGTTACCCTAATGGAATCAGTATTGCACAATAATTTTTTGTATTTTGAAGGACATTTTTGCAAGTAGGTTACTGGAGTGGCTATGGGGGCTGCTTGTGCCCCCATTTATGCCAGCTATGTAATGCCCTTCTGGGAGCAGGAGTATGTGTTTCCCAGTGCCTTTAAAAAGCATATTAAGATGTGATTCAAAGATGGCTGCCATTCTGTAGACACTGCATATCTACAGCTCTTTAGATACTCGGAATAAAAATTAACCCTGAGGATATACTGCAAGTTTTTCTACACTAATTGTTGGCTAAAATGAATCTACTACAACTAAATATCGCCTGAGAGGTGAAGGAACCAGAGGAAATTAAACAAATTAACAGGATTGGATCTGATTGACTGACTGACTCTGAACAGAGTAGTAAACAAAGGAACTGTCTGAGTAGTAACCTTGGATATTTACCATTCAGTTATACTAAAGATCTGCTTTGCTCCACAATGTAAAAAGAAGATAAAAGTATGGAAACAACAACAACAAAAAACAAATTATCAGAATTTCAGTCACCAGAAAAAGATTTAACAACAAAAAGGCAGAAGATTACAAAACAGCAGTAGCTTTCAAAAGTTGGAATGAAAAATAAACCGGATCAACTGGCTAATATGGAAGATATTAAAACTGCTTTGTTACCTATCCAAGAAGCTTTAAAAGAACTATTAAACCAGGTGCATTCTTTTGGTGCCACATGCAGTCAAATTCTCGAAAGGATGGATAAATCAGAAGCCAGAATATCTGAAAATGAGGACAGAATAACATTGCTTGCAAAAAAAACAGACATTCATGACCTGGATATTCAGTCTTATGCAAAATAAAATTCTGGATTTGGAGGCACGATCCAGAAGGAACAATATAATTATCAGAGGAATTCCAGAATCTATCCAATACAATGATTTAATTTCTACCATTACACAAATACTTGAAATGTTGCTCAATGACTCTGACATAGCTAAACAAATAGTTATAGAGAGAGCCCATAGAGCTCTCAGAGAAGCACAAGCCTCAAACATACCTAGACCAGTATACGTCAAAATACTCAACTACCAGGACATAAACAAAATAATCTTAACTGTTAAAAAAAATGCAGGTTATATTATGTGGCAGAATAATAAAGTTTCTATGGCCCAGGATTTACCATTGCAAATAAGGCAAGCTAGACAAGCATTATCTCCATAATGTAAGTTCCTCATTGAAAAGAATATCAAATTTCAAATGAAATACCCTAACATATTAATTTTTACAGTCGGTGGCTCTAAATACTCCATATCTACAAAAAAGGAAGCAAAAGTTAGCTTTTTGAAGATTTTTAAGTCCTTTCCAGCTTCAGAAGCTTGATCTGGCCATCAAGTCCGTTTGCAGCAACGTGGATGCTGGGATTCCATGCTTACTACGTCTCGAGGCTTTAAAATCCTTTGTTTGTTCTCTTTTCTTCACCAGGCCCCTTGGTAAATGCTTACTTAGTTTCTTTTTACAGCTCCAGCTCGTCCACGAATATTTTCCGAACTTTTATGGCTCTTACGAACTGAGCCCCTTTGCAAAGTAACAGGAAGTCCTTTGGGTGCTGCTGAGGGTCCGCTTTCGAGGTGGCGCATCCAGAAGTCCATCTGTTTAATGGTTCCCCCATCGCGAGCTCGAAGACAGGATTACAAGCTCAGGAAGTAGGAAGATCTCTGTTGAGGAAGTGGAAGCTATTTGGACTGTAAAACGAGCATTCATGGACATTTAAAGTATGTAATATGTTTTACTGGTTTAAAGAGAACTGTGAATTCATTCAGGTATGATTACAATTGAATTAATAATGTACTGGCTTAAAATGTGTCATTTAACTGATTGCTTAGAAGTATTATAGCTTTACCATAGTTATTCTTTTTCTTTAGGTAGGTTATGCCGAATATTGTTATGTTAATAACCTTGTAGTATATTTTATTATTTGTTTTTCCTGTATTACTGATGTGTTTTAATACTGCAATTGTTTAGATAATAAGGGGATTTAGTGTTGGGATAATTAGTAGATAAAGAGACCATGAGACATTATATTGTGGGCTCTCCAGGAATGTGAAGGTTATCTTGTTTATATACTGGCATGTGGTTCTGACTGTTTTGAGGACTGTGTTACTCAGTCATCATTTCATAAATTTAACTATATTACCCAGTAAAGTGAAGTTAGAGTCCTATTTGTATTCACTTTATTTGCTGACATTACAATTCTAGATAATTTAGGCTATATAAATAAAGTCAGATTTAATATTATACTTAAATGTTAAACATTTGCTCTCTCCGTAGTTCTTTTTCTCTCTTCTAACTAACAATACATATGGTGAATTATCTTTAATTTAATAATGCTATTGTTTAATAGGGGTAGTGTCACATACTTGATTATTTTAGATTTAAATATGGTTGTTAGATAACTTAATGAGATACAACTAATTAATATAAGTAATAATATATGAGAACTATTAGTGAGGTATGATAGTAACTATAAGTGTAATGAAGACCATTTACTTGATAGGCTTAACTAAATAGTGTGTTCAAGAGCTGTGGATATTCATCAGTGTTTATTAGGGAATGTTTTGGTTAGGCTTTGTAGAGTTAGATGTAGCTTTTATAGGTTTTTTGCATGTTTTCGATGTTATATTTTGTAAGATAAAGAACAGATGTTTAGTAAAGTTATTTACCGATAAAAGTTTTAACAGTGTAAAAAACCTATGTACGTCCTGGTCCAGGGGAATAGTGGATTGGCACTGGTTAGGGATGGGATGTCAAGATTGCTTCCAGACAATATATATTGTGCTATTATACTCAAATTTAGTACTGTTTCTCAATTTTAAAATATCCTTAAACAAATTAAAGATCTTAGTATGTGGATAATAGACTCATGGAATACTAAAGGGCTCCACAACATGAAAAAAAGGAAAATATTTCTTCATTTATTTTTCCAATCAAAGGCATATTTTATTTTATTACAAGAAACCCATTTGACCAATGACCAATGGGCTGTCCTTAAAGATAAGAAATGGATTAGAGAGGTGGTAGCTTCAGAAGGGACAACTAATAGTGCAGGAGTTGCTATTATTATTAAAAATCAGTATCAAGAGAAAATTCTAGATTTTAAAATAGACAAAGAGGGAAGATGGAGTTATGTGATTCTTTCATCTACACTTTATGATAAACCTGTGGTACTGCTTAATGTATATGTCCCATGTACCAATCAACAACTTTTTATAGCATCACTTTATTTTATCTTGAATCAATATAATAATTGTTATATAATAATAGGAGGTGATTGGAATACATATCAAGATCCCAAATTAGATAAATCAAGTTCACACAGGTCCTTTAATAATCAAGCAGTGATAGCATTAAAGGAACTTAAAACAGATTTTAAATTATATGACCCATTTAAATACACAAACAATCAAATAAATTCAAATAACTTTACATTTTATTCATGTTGTCATAAAATGTGGTCTAGGATTGATTTTTTCCTAATTTCAGACGTACTAATTACTTTAGATCCCTGTGTATCTATACAAGCTCGACACTTATCGGATCATTCTAGAATCACATTAATTTTTAACAAAGACACTAGAAATAGTAGGCGTCATAGAGGTTATAATTGGTCTCTAAATCCGTATTTATTAAATAAAGAAGATATAACTAAAGAAGTTCAAGAGACCTTCAATCATCTACTAATTAATCTCTCTAAACACCGACATCCATCTGATATAGAATGGGCAATGACCAAAGCACAAATAAGAGGAATCTTTCTTCAAAAGACTACTTATTATAAGAAAATACAAACTAGAGACATACAAGAATTGGAAACTAAAATTAAGTTATTAGATCAAGATTTAATTGGGAACTATAGTAAACAAACTGAAACAGAGTTATTAAAATGTCAAAAAGATCTTTTTTTACTACAAAATAGTAAATTGTCATTTTATGAACAGAAAATACTGGTAAAATACACTAATCATATTCAGACCCCATCAAAAGCACTAGCTTGTATCATTAATCAATCGAAAATACCTTCTCAAATTTCTGAAATACAGTTTAATAATAAAAGATATACCAATACTGAAGACATTATGAATACCTTTGAATTAATATTCTCTCAAATCTATGGCGAGCATCAGGAATTACTTATAAATAAGAGTAATAACGATTTTCTGCAGAAGATTATTTTTCCAAAAATTGGTGATGAGTCTCATGAGAGTTTAATCAAACCAATTTCCTCTGAGGAGATAACAGATACAATTAATAATTTGAAGCCACATAAAGCTCCAGGACCAGATGGTTTGACTTCTGAATTTTACAAAACTTTTTGTGATATATTGGGTAAAATACTTCCACATGTATTTAATTATATAATTAATAATAAAATTAATGATCTGCACTTTAATGCTTCGAAAACAATTCTTATACCTAAAGAGAATGCAGATCTTCAAAATCCGGATAACTATAGACCCATTTCACTTTTAAATATAGACATGAAAATTATGACATCTATTTTAGCCAATAGATTGAAGAAGGTAATAAACCTAATAATATCTGATGAACAAGCTGGTTTTATAAATGGCAAACAAACTACTGATAATACGTTATCACTTCATACATTAATTTCCTTTGCCACTCATAGAAATCTTAATGTTTACGCACTCATAATTGATGCTCAAAAAGCTTTCGATAGAGTTAATTTAAAATTTTTGTTTGATATTTTATCATATTTCAATATACCCCAAGACTTCATTTTTACATTAAAAAAGTTATATAATAATCCCTATACAACTTTATATATTAATAAAAATTTCTCAAAAAGAATACAAATTAAGAATGGTACCCGTCAAGGATGTCCGCTATCTCCTATATTATTCAATTTATACTTAGAACCACTATTTTTACATATTAAGCAGAATATTTATCATAATGCTCCAATAATATATGGTACGAAAATGTCCATGGCTGCTTTTGCTGATGATCTTAATATTTACTGTACGATGCCTGTTTCAGATACTAAGAAAATATTAAAAGCAGTGGAAGATTTTGCAGAAATATCTAATTACAAAATAAATTTAAAAAAAAACAATTTATTTCCTTTAAAGATGCCTACACCCTTTTCGCTTTTACCATTGATAGGTCAGTTAAAATCCGAAGAAAAAATAAAATATTTGGGTATTGTTTTCTCAACAGATAATAGAGACTTTCATGCGAACAATGTTAAGCTAATTTGGGATCATATATTGTCTGATTTAAAAAGATGGAATAATCTGAAATTACCAATAATGGCAAAGGCTTCAATTATTAAAATGAATGTACTCCCCAGAATATTATATACTTTTCGAGCTACTCAAGTCTCAATTTCTAGGAAATTCTTTAAACAACTTCATACGGAATTAGGCAGATTTGTATGGGAACCTAGGAAAACTAGAATATCTTATGATAAACTGATGACTCAGAAAAATAAGGGTGGTTTAGAATTATCGAATTTTGAAACATATTATTTAATAATAAATGCTAATAGAATTCTAAGAGTGGTTAACTTTGACAAGTCCAGTACTAAATGGTCACCCAAGTGGTTGATTCTGAATTACAAACATGCTGTTAGATTGGGTATTAATTTTAAGGCATTACCTTTTTTAAATAAAGATACCTTTAAAATGTACGCTTTGATGGAACATATTAGATTATATATAATATCAATACAAAACCTGTTTAAATCACTAAATCTCTTACAGTATATGATGACTTTTCAACCATTTCACAAGAACCCGAATTTGAAAATCGGTAATCAATTGATAGATCTTAAAAAATTCCCACTTATAATTGATCTAACCATACTTGATTTATATCCTTTTCTTGGTATCTCAATACACGACATGTTAAGACAGATGAGCCTTCCTAACTCTTATTTAATTATAATGAGACAATTAAAGGATCTTTCAATAACTTATTTTAGTAATTTCAAAATTATAGAAGACTTAACCATTTGTTTAAACTTATGGAAAACTCTTATGCAGGACTTCAAATATATAACGGCTTCATATAATTTGATAAAAGACATGAAATATAATAACCAAATACTCTTATCCAAATACTGGAAGAATAAATGATTACCGATTGATGATAATAAAATATTGAAAGCAATTAATTTAACCATAAAATCAGTATCTCTTCAAAAGCTATTATTTACTCAGCTGATGATATTTAATAACACTTACTACACTCGTCTCAGTTTGCATAAATTCAACTCTAAAAATTCACCTAAATGTCCATATTGTATCGGTCAAACTGCTGACCTTTTACACATGTTCTGGAGCTGTAAATGTATATTCAAACTTTGGAATTCTTTAAAAATTCAATTACAAAAAATGGGTTATCAACAGTCCACACTTTCTTGGGAGTTTATGATTCTTCATATTCCTCCGAATAACTTGGACAGATCCCAAATGATCATACTCATAAATATTTTCTTGTTAATGAAGTTTATATAGCTACAAATTGGCTGAAGCCATCTCAGACTTCATGGGAAAACTTTAAAAGTGTAGCAATAAAACATATTTTACCACATAAATTACTAATTAAAGATCATAAGAAAAATATAAATAATACAAAAATATGGGAGCAAATCTTTAACATTGTGTTAGCTTAATGTTCTAATCCACTTTTCCCCGGGAAGTACATACTTAATATGGAAATTAGTATGGATAAGCCTTATATTGATACTAGATTTTTTTTTCTTTTTTATAATACCTTTTTAGAATTTTATCTTAATGTATAATGATCTTATGTAACTGTTGGAAACATTCATGTATATAATGTACATATGTTGTAGTATTGTATTAACAATTGGAAAAGAATAAAGATTTATTATTGAAAAAAAAAAGCGTATTAAGCAATACATGAGTTTTTTGGATGATATATTCATTGTGTGGGAAGGAAAGGTAGAACAGCTTAAGGCATTTTTGGAGTTCATCAATAATACTGTGGAGTTCCTCAAATTTACTTATGAATATATTGCTGAGAAAATATCTTATTTGGATGTTAACTTGGAGATGGACAAAGAGTGGAGGTGTTTAAGATATGGGATTTACAGAAAGGCTACCTTTTCCAATTCTTATTTAGATTATAGTAGTTGGCATCCCCACCATCAAAAAAGATCCATTGTCAAGGGTCAGATGGTGAGGGCTGGCAGAATGGTTAATGATGACCAGGAGTCAATTAATGAATAGGAGTTTATGATAAGGATGTTTATAAGAAGGGGGTACCCCGAGAACTTGTGCACAGATATCAGGGATGAAATTATCTGTAAACGGGAAATTGGTACATACAAGTCCATTTTGAAGGGAGCACCCAAACGTGCTGTGGGAGGATTGGGAATTGATGTAGATGAAAGTGGTCCAGAGAGAAGAAATGAGGGAATGTTCTTTGTCATTATCTTTAATCAAGACGCTGAATAGTTTATAAAGACCATTCAGAAGAACTGGCATCTCTTGTCGGCTGGACAAAAATGTGGATGAAAAGATGGGGGTCGCTCTTAAATTTGTGTTCAGGAGAGACAGATCTTTTAAGGAGATTTTTGAGAGGGGGTCATGTAGTAAGCTTGCAAGTACCAGTAGAACATAAGGTAATTTTAAGTGTGGGAGATGTAGTACCTGTAAGTACATCATGGAAACAGGGCAACACATTAGGGTTCATGATTGTCATATTCCTATCCAGGGTCACTTTAATTGCCACAGTCAGAATGTTGTTTATTTAGCTAAATGTGGAGTATGTCCTGCATTTTATATAGGAAAAACTTGCAGGCATTTTAGGGAGCAAGTGAATGAGCATTTACTGGATATTAGACACTTCAGAATGACCAATGCCCTTGCTAGACATATTGGAAAATTTTCAGGACACAGTTTTAAATTTTGTGTAATTCAGCAGATTAATCAAGACATCCAGGGAAAGACATTGGATGTGCATTTAGACATCTGTGAACTAAAATGGCAACTAAGGTTAGATGCCCAAAATGTTCCTGGCATAAATGATAGCATTAGCCTTGCTCCCATACTAAAACTAAAACACATTTTAGGTAGAAAATAGTATAAGTCATTATATTAATACATTTTAATTGATTGAATTTTATAGATACATTTTATAGAGTTTACAATATGTTTTATGTGTGTTAATCGTTGTATGCAGTAGTTATTTAGTTATTTAAATATTTTAAATAAATTAGTAATGTTGCTTTAAGTTTTTAAGTTTAACATTGGATAATTGGTTAATGGGTGGGGGTATTTAAAGGAATGCTTAGAAATGTATCATTGTTCTGATGAAGTCCTTAAGGTTGGGATGAAACCTAGGTTAACATTTTATCTTGTGTACCATTTGTTTTACCATTAAAGTTTGGTTTGGTTTGCTGTTCTCCAGTTGCTTTCTTGGTACAGAACACATACTGTCAAAGTTGGTGAATCAACCTCTACCAGTAGAGCCATCTCCAGTGGCATATCACAAGGATCTGTGCTGGGCCCTTTACTGTTTGAAATCTATTTCCTGAAGTCCAGGCTAAAGTATACGGCCTTTGACTTATCAAGTTTGCAGATGATTGCAAATTGGGTGCAATCATTGAGTCCACCAATGATGTAAACATATTACAGGAGGGGCTAACACAGACAAATGATTGGTGCCAAAGCCATTGTCTAAAACTAAATACAAAAAAGTGCCATTATTAATGCCTTTGGTAAACTGGAATTCCCCACTAATTATAGTATTGATAACACCCCCCCAAGCTCAAACCCAGTGGTGCAAGACCAGGGAACACAGGTACTGTAGATAGCAATCTGAACTTCAACCATCAAGTTTCCACAGTGGCAAGAAAAGCTTTCTACATCATGCAACTCATAAGTAAGGGCATCACATACAGGTCTGAGGATGTTATAACACCCCTCTACTCAGCCTTCATCAGACAACTAATGGAGTACCATGCACCCTTTTGCATGTAACTCACCTGACACCTGCAGCAGTTGGACAGATCGCATGGGCTTCTCACCAAGAAAATGCAGGGATTTCAAATTATACATTGACATACATAGATAGACTGAAAGCCCTGTCACTGTATTCTGTACTGTATAAGGTGCTGAGAAGTAACTTGTGCCTGGACTACAGGGCAGTCTCGGACCTTGCCTGATGGAAAAGCTGCATGTCTGCAAATTTAATGGAACAAGAGTCACTCACTCTAGGGATCTTAACCTAGCCAGTGACATTAACAGAACATGGTTGAGAGACAGATATAGATGATTATATCAGCAGAATTCGGTGAGAGGAAGACGGTAGTAGCAGTGTCCAACATGCTGGGGTAAAATGTTCTCTCTAATGTCAAGCAAGTGAACAAACACACCTACACACACACCAGTTGACTGCAGTGAGAACAGAACCCCTACCTAAGTACACCAAGAGACATCAGTATTTAATGCAAGCACCATTGCACAAGTCTGACTTGGTGAGTGTCAGACAACAGTTTATAAGTAATGACATCAGCAGTCTGGTGAGGAGAAGATGGCAATAGCAGCATCCCATATCCTGGTGCAAAATGCTCTTTCTAATATCATCCAAGTGACCAAACATGCACACGCACACACACACACACACACACGCACACACACACACACACACACACACACACACACACACACACACACACACACACACACACACAAACACACACAAACACGTTGACTGCAGTGAGAACAGAACCCCTACCAATCTAACATCACAGACTAGAGACCTCAGTATTTAATGCAAATGCCACAACACAAGTCTAATTAGGAAAGTGTCGGACACCACTTTATATGTGATGACACCAGCAGTGTCTGATGAGGAGGAGATGGTAATAGCAGTGTCCCACATGCTGGTGCAAAATGCTCAACCAAGATAACAAATGCACACACACACTCGCACCAGTTGACAGCAGTGGGAACCAACCCCCTACCTATCTTAGTACACAGACTAGAGAACTCAGTATTTGAGACAAGTGCCATGACACAATTGTGACTTTTACAAGGCTGCAGGACAATTTATAGTGGATGACATCATCAATGGATGTTTTCAAGAAGATGTTGGGAGGCCTGAATGAAATGCATGTGTAGGTATGTGCAACTGTGAAATTATTGGTATTCCATGAGATTTCAGTGATGACTGCAGGACACACAGTTATGCTCTTCTGACTAGACACAAACACACACACACACACACACACACACACACACACATGTTGACTCTAGTGAGATTAGAACCTCTACTTAAGTACACATACTAGAAAACTCAGTACTTAATGAAAGTGCCACAGCACAAGTCTGACTTGTGCAAGGCCCCAGGACAATTTACAGTGAATATCATCAATGGATGTTTGAGAGAAGATGTTAGGAGGTCTTTTCTTAAAATGTGCCTTCATTTTGTATTTTTACATGTACTTTCATGGGATAAAGACTAAGTGGGCAGTAAACATAGTATACTGCAGAGCAGCTGATTTTCACAATCAATGGCAAAGTGTTTGCCCACATGAGATACACATTTATATTGCTTTTCCCATTTGCATGCAGTTAAGGGATGAGCAAATGTGATCCTCAGCTTTGTTGACAAAACTGTGGATATTACTGAGTGTAAGAAACATACCTGATACTTAACTGACTCTGTGGCAGCATGTGTAAATGCATTAACAGATTTTATTTGAGCTGAGATGATACAGGGTTCAAATCCAGGTGTAACTAATAGCTTTAAATATGTATCCATAATTCAGTGATGTAATTCTTTATTCTACATTCACTGGTTGTTATGTTAGTGCAGCATGTTTAAGCAGCATTGCACAGCGGTAACTCCACCATTAAAGAACTACTCACTGTCACTCAGCATTGGTGTGCAATACCAAACTCCATGCAAACACAGAAGACAAAAAGGGAAGGGCTTTATTGTTTTTTTTAATTATGTGTGTGGTGTGTGATTCTACTTTTTACCAGATTAAAGGTGTTAAATGGGGTAGATAGGAAAGTGGCGAGATGGGAGGCAAGCGAGGGGAAGAATGAGGAAAAGCAATATAGAAATGTACAGGAGGGCGGTAGGAAAGAACCACAACTATTCACTTCTTCAACAGTGTAAAATGAATATATGTACAGAATATTAGCTAAGTTTTGACTGTTACCTCAACCAAAATGAGTGACAACAACGAAATCAGGTTGTATAGCCAATTGGACTGAATCAAGTGTGTCAAGAAGATATGTTTGCAAAGTGGAGAGCTATGTATGGGATGATATTTTTTGTGGGACAGGTGCCCTTTTTTACATCAGTAAGAGAGGAATGTTGGGTAAGGGATGTATGTATTTCTAGGTCAGATAAGTAGGGTAAATGAGGAAGCAGATGCAAACAGGCCAGATAAGACAAGACACAGGGGCAGTGATTGGGGTTAGGGAGGGGACAACAAATGCCTATGGTCATCAAACATGGGGACAGTGAAAGTCTAGTCTTCCCCCACAGGACTGTCATCACTATCCCCTTACTCTGAGGGCTGTTGGAATGCTTAACATCTTCTCCTCTGGTCCATAAAAGAATGCATCTTCTCCATCCAGCTTAGGCATGCACCAATGGTGCTGTGCCGGACTCTATGTACCAAGCCTAGCAACTCCTGGTGGGTGATAGAATCCCACCTCCACCAGAACTCCCAGATGGTACCACAGCACCAGCTGCTAGGGTAGTGCTACCTGATGTGGAGGCCCAGGTAGTGCATTGGCAGTGCAGGCAGTACTACCAGGTGTAGTCCTAGATGTGCTGGGCATCAGTGCAGGAGCTGGAGTAGGAGTAGGCTGAGCCACATGGGTTGGCCTGCCTCCCTGTGCTGTAAAGCATTTTGTCATTTGTCAGAGATGGATGACATGCAAACATTTTGAAGGCCCATAGAAAAATAAAAAAGAGAGATAAGGGTTGAGGTAAGAAAAAAAGAGATAATTCAGACCATCATATGTGACATCCAGTGCATTATCACAATAATAAACTATTTTATATTTATCTGTAGTTTTACAGTCAAATATACTTCTTAATAACTACAAATTCTAAGTACTTATTGTTTAAAGTAATCCTTACAATGTGTGTATATTGCACATATGCTTGGTAAAATTTTACAGATTAAGTTAATAGCAAGGCATTTAATCCACTTCAGTTGAAATTGAATTATGTAATATTTCAAAGGCTTTTACTTATATTTATTTGTTACTTGTGGTATTTTAACTCACAACATCTGACTACAGTATTAGACTTGACTCCTAGAGTTGGCTTGTGCTACAGACTGAAGGATGCGTGCTTGCTTTTACAGTTAGGATATGCATGCTTAATTTGCCACAACTATATAAAAGCAATACTTTAGCTAAAATAATAGTTATGTTGCGCTGCATACATACCCCTTGCTTCCCTCAGTCTTTCTAGATGCTCAGGGTGGCCATCTCTATTTGCTATAATCTGTTTATTGGCTGTGGAATAAAAAAAATAGAACAAGAGAAGAGTATTATGCATGCCAGTCTTGCCTATATACAGTTTTCTATTTATTATAAATTCTCTATATCAGTATACTTACATAACTGTGGAATGCCAGCAGTCCTGAACTCATCCAGTCACTGATTGAGTGTATCATGCTTGTGCCTTTTCAGGTCATTAAAATGATGCCTGCACTGTTATCCAGTGTGTGGGATGCCAGTCACAACAGAGACAGCATTGGTCAGAATATTCTATGCCTCAGACTTTTACTGGGAGCTGGTATAGACCCCCTGCAAGAGTCTTTGGCTGTGACATTTTACAAGGAGCCCAGTGAAGATTCTGGACTTCTCAACACCCCACCTCTGCACCCTAAATTGGGCACCTTCCCTTCTACCACCAGACATGTCCAACCAGGGAAAACAGTAATAGTTCAGAATGATTTACCACCAATGGTGTTATTGCATTTACTGGTAGTGTTCAAACCCGAAAAATGATGCCAACCATGTTTGCTGGATGTTAAGCAGAGAGAAACAGTGCCAAACAGAGAGGAAAGCAGTTTTTGAAACTGGAAGGTTAATCTGACACTTGGCATTAGTTTGAGGGTTGTTTGCTGCTGTAACTGTTACATGATTTAACTTTGCAGACATGTACTGGGGGCATATATTTTATGACTTGAACACACTGACAAAATTTATTTCTACAATGTGGAATTCAAACCTATGCATAAGAGACAAAACATTTTCTTCCACAGCAGTGATTTTTATCCTTTCCACAGAAGAAGTAATTCTCAGACATACTCATGAATTATATAAAAATACATATGACAGACTGATGGGTGAACCATGTATGTGTGTGACCTGCCAAGGTCCTGGTTTATACATTCATGTGTGTATAAGCATTAATGAGGTCTGAAGACCATACAAAGCTAGAGAACACCATCATTATTACAGAAACAAAATAGTATACCCTCAGTCACACAAATAATTTATATGATTATTTATAACTAAAATTAGGAGTGTGTAATAATTTTTCAATGTGAATTTTAATATAAAGCAAATTGGAATTACAGTAAAAATAATTGCAATTTGGAGTATTAGAACACAGGATCATCTGTATTGCAGCCCTATACTTATACATGCTACCACAGGAGTAGTTAAAAAGCAGTTGGATATTTTCATATTTATTTAACTTCTGTGTGTTAACTGCCATGCAATGCTGCTTAGTGTGTTTGCAGGATACCCAATATACTTGATAGAATGTATCCATTTTGAAACTGTCAACTGTCTGCTTCTTCTCTGCAGGTGTTCTAGACATAAGTGTATTGAGGAAGGTTGCTACCTGCCGCACAATGCCGCTTAGTGGGTTTGCATGATGGAAAGCAAAAGATGCAACAATCGAATAACATTACAAAATTAATGCTAGTACACATGAAAAACATTTATACAAGTCTGGATTTTAACTCTCACACCAATAACCTACAAGACACAGTAAGGGTGTCTTATCCCTCTTTACCACAGAAACAACATTGCAGCAGGAATTAAATTCATTACGCATACAAGCATGTCCAAAGTCATCCATGCTATTAACAAGACATATGGCAACTGTACACTTCTGAGTTGTTTGCACATGTGTTAATTTTGGATTTAGTGCAATGGGTGATCACACACCCATTTATGCAGCTCTGTATAATCTTTGTATAATGTCCATTCTTCTCTTATCTGAGCAGTAATTTGAGACATGCAGTCTGTAAGGCATATTGTATTATTGTCCTTAAAATGTCTAAGAATATTTCATGGCAGTAATATACAGTTTTCAACAAATGCAGGGGAGATTGGATATTACTGAACATAAACTGAGAAATGTGTGCTGCTTAGTTACATTTAAAACCATGATGCAATTACTTCTACACTTTGTAAATGTAACCTGGCTGACACACCCACTGGAGGTAAGGGAGTCTGAAGTACTGTTGTATTTTTCTTCTCCCTAGCAGTATAATCATTCACAGTTAAAATCCATTACCAGCAAACACTGAGGGAGTGCCTGCACTATGTTTACATCAGCTACACAGAGCCAATAATTTGGGATTCTGCAATTCTAATGAGCTCACATTTCATTGGCATCTTTACTGTGCTCACAGGCCTGATACTACACTATAAAAAGGTGACTGTGTAGGTAGGGAACCTGAAGGTGAGGAGACTTGTATATGTGGATAACACAGAAGAAAAGTGCTATTAATTTGGATTTATCTGCACAGAAGACTACTGATCTTCATAAGGTATGATTACATTTTTTCAGTTATATACAGGATTTGCTCATATCTCAGTAGAAAAACTATATATATATATATATATACATACATATATATATATATATATATATATATATATATATATATATATAAACATTTACTGATGGCATAAGCATTTTTGTCAGGGCATTTTACTTTCTCAGATGCACAGCCTTTTTAACTTTCATCACAAGTGCTGCTGTTACAACTGTTTCTCTTTACATTCTTTTATGTTATTTCAGTGAAATGCAAATGTCCTATATTATCAATGACACAGGGATTTTAACCTTCTAAGATGGCCCATAGACACCTCAAGGGGAGTACTGGTCACAGATAAAGGTGACTGGCAATTGCATATAAATGACTGTTGTGTGGTGAATGTGTACACATTTTTGGACAGTTTGTTTGAAAGAACTTATAACAATTCACTGATGTTTTATTCTTTGTTTGATACAAACATATCATTTGCCTGCTGTTTTAGGGCTGGGGGAGGGCAAGTTCCATTTCTGTATTGGCATAACCAAAATGTTTTTACAGAGGTTTGCTTTGTTATTATTAGTCCTTGTTTTGGATCAGACTTTGGTTTGTGTGTGACTGTGATATGTTACAACCACATAACTCTTTTTTATATTTGAATAACTGAAGTTTTTTGTTTCTTCAGTCTTGTATCAGCATGGTGCCTTTTGGCTTGAGAGAAGACATGGGGATATGTCTGGAAGAATGCAAATTTGGAATCAAATAGTGAATCACATCAATGTTGTTGGGGGACATAGCAGAATATATGATCAGATGCATCAAAGGGTCACTGACATGATATCAGCCTGGAAGAGAGCAGCTGCAGTGGCTTATGGAAGCTGGTCACTGGGGAGGGGTGGACCTGCTACAGAGCCACCACTGACACCAAATTAATAGTTCCTGTTTACTGTCAGGGATCCAGAAAACTTAGTGGAAAGTGCACAACAGCGATTCATGTTGGTGCTGCTGTTTCATGGAGAACAAGTATGTCCCAGGAGGAGCTTCCAGGTAGGCTTACATATGTCAATTTTTAAATATTTCTTTTAAAGTAAAATATTGAGGGCCATACTTAAGCTGGCTTAGTAAAGTTTTTAGGAGGTTAACTATTTATAGATTGATACAGTTAACAACACATTCTGGTTTGTTGCACATGGGCTTGGGGTGGACATGTTATCCAACTTTGAGTTAAATGCATTATTAATGGACATATAAAGATCCAACCTTTTCCCCCCAGTGTTGTTTTTATTGTGATGATGGTGTCCTTACATTTTGCTTAACTTCTTCCAGGGCCATCCTTCCTAGCAAGTGTGGAGTCATCTGCACATGGTAAGCCAAACATTTGTATTTCAGTACTGATGAGCATTTGGCAGAAACATGCATTTTTCTGTATGTGTAAGGTGGGTATCAGGAGTGTGTGTGTGTGTGTGTGTGTGTGTGTGTGTGTGTGTGTGTGTGTGTGTGTGTGTGTGTGTGTGTGTGTGTGTGTTTCTCTGCTGTCTGTGATAATGGTACCAGTGTTATATTGTTAGCATATATTAAACTGTAGTAGTGTAGCTATTAATTTTTCCTGTTTTATTGCTTATTGTGAAGGCTGCCAGCCTAGCTAGATATAATTTTGCAACTAATTCCATGTCATTTGTAAATATTAATGTAATCCACAGGCTGTTTACAAATGTGAAAAAATTGTTATATGTTCTGAGCTTCAAAAATGTAACCACAGTGCACCCTGCTGGAAGAAAGCTGATAAGTAAAGCACCATATGACTGTTTGATCTCAAGCTCAGAGACAGGATGTCTGGACTAAGGAATTATTTCTATTGTCTTAGGACAAGAGTTAATTAATAGATTTTACAATGTCTTTTATTGCTGTGGCTTCCTGCAGGTGCAGATTACAAAAATAAATGTACATTTTAAGTTCTGTAAGCCTGGGAAACTAAATCAGAACTGTTAAGAATGATGTAATCTGAAATGACTCAGCATTACTGTGTTTTCAGTTTAAGGACAGAAACAATGGAGAGCATTTTGGATTTTGTCTGAACCTGAACACATTATTTAGAACAATGGTTTCTCTTAGAGATAGATAGAAATAGCCAGATTAGTCTAGCTGTTTTCTATATTTACGTCAGACTATTCTAGAGTATTATTTTAAAGCATTTTTCTGTGATTTCTGAACTCTGTAAAGTCATTGTGTTGAAGTAATAAGATTTGTCTTGTGGTTTTATTATTTATTATTAAATATTTTTAAACCTTTCAACTGTGGCTGTTTTGTGTAGAGATAATTTAATCTCTTAGCATACATGGCATGTATTCAGTGATACTGTCCAAGCCACTCCAATAGCTTTAGCCCTGGGTCACACTTATTATTTGGATAACAGTAATATTACACAGTGAAATTGGTCACTCTTTAGGAAAGGTCTTATATGTGTGTGTGTGTGTGTGTGTGTGTGTGTGTGTGTGTGTGTGTGTGTGTGTGTGTGTGTGTGTGTGTGTGTGCACGCGCATATATGTGTGTGTGTGTGTGTGTGTGTGTGTGTGTGTGTGTGTGTGTGTGTGTGTGTGTGTGTGTGTGTGTGTGTGTGCTAAGACTAGTTGGTGGCGGTGATTACTACCTTATAGTCTGGCAGGGAGCATAGCTGTAGAACCTGTGCCAGCCTTCCCCAGGAGTGTCTGTGTGTTTGCATATAAACCCAATCTCAAAGTGTTTGGATGTCAGCTACTTGGGTAGGAACACAAAGCACTGGTTGGACAGAGAGGGTACTGGAGGTCTTGGTTTGACTACTCGACTGGGATCTGAACCCTATAGCTGTGCCAGTGGGTAGTCTTACTGGGGATCTGTTCAGAAATGGAGAAACCAGCCCCAGATTAACTGTGATCTCTGTGTGCTCTTAAGGGAAATTGTACTTTACTGTGTGTTTACTTGTTATCCTTCCCAGTGTGCATGCCCCCCCCTCACTGGTGCTAGTGGTGAGGATTGAGACTCCTTGATTACTGGGCCAGTGCACGGGTGTCACACTTATTATGATGGGTGACCTCACAGTGGAATTGAAGGACTCTTACCACCTGATGTCAAAATATCAGCAGACTCTGATGATGATGGTCAAACACAGGCACAGTTGGGGAGATGCAGAGGCTGAATTTGACACTGAGGTTGACATTCTGCCATCCCACGTAATTCCATCAGACACAGGCCAGTAGGCCTACACAAATCTATTCCAGTGAGCCCTCAGATATTGGACAGGTGGAGGGTGACACACTTGATCAGGATAGTGTGGTTACCACAGCTTCAGTGCCAGTTATCTCTGGCTGTAGCCAAAGTGTGGGCAAGGTGCCACACAGAAAGGTTGATAGGGTTGCTTGGAGGAGGTCTGCTGTCCAATCTTCACCTGATCCTGGTTTGTCTTTCCATGCCACTTGATATATGTTTAGGACCATTGTGGAGGCAAAGGCACATTCCAATAAGTCCTCTGAGGAAATGCTTAAGGTTGTAGATGTGGCACAGGCTGACATGAATAACTGCCCCCACTGTTTTGCTGACTCAATGCATCAGATGAATGACACATTGGAATGGCAGTGTCTGAGATGGAAGTTTGCTGGGTGTGGGGCAACATCCATGTGGGCATAGGTCAGCCACATCATCTGATGTTAACCAATGTGGCCATGCCCAATCACACTCCCATAGTGGCACTAATTCCACTGCTCCATCAGTGGTTGAAGTGTGTTTCAAACATGCCCTCCCCTGAATCCACCAACATTATTGCCTCTCTATTAATTAGTATCATAGTAATACTGGGTTTAACTACTTTTTTATCACAAGCATTTTGTACATGTCTACTTTTTGCCTTCTATCTAACCATTATTCCTGTCACTGCATTCTGTTTCATCTCGTATTAATTTACAGGTGGTCTATTTTTCTGAGCTTTCTTTTGTGTTTCATCTTTTTGCTATACTTTCATCTACTCTTCCAGACATTTGCAAAATGGTGTAGTTTTTGCATAGTTGTGATATTCTCCCTCTTGCTGAACAAATTATATTGCATGGATAACTATCTTACATTGTGGTGTGCTAAAAATTAAAAAGTCTAACATTCATTTAAATACAGATTGCTAAACATTATGCGGCCACTTCAAAGAAAAATCACATAAAACCCCATATAAAGTGATGCTTGTTTGCTTTTGTCAGTATTTTTTATATGAAAGTTTTAAATGTTTTTTAATGTTTTTAATGTTTTTAAATGTATTTAATGTGAATTTACATCCCATATCTAGCTAAAGTATTATTTATTAATTTTATACTTGTACTGAATGGTAGTTATATTCAGACAGGATCTGCATGCATTGTTTCCTATGACACCTTTTAAACATTTTAGTTTGTTAATATGTCTAATTGTGGATTGGTTACTTAATGGACCTATTAAGGACTTTATTTAAAGGGGTCATTTTTGTTGGTATGCTCATCTGATGAAGTTGCTGACAAAAATGCTGTGGTCCAGTTTAAGGCATTTTGTTGTTTTTTCTGTGTTCATTAAAGTTGGTTTGCTACCAGGTTAACCCTCCAGTGCCTTATTTTTTTTGGTTATTAATTATACATATTCCTATTATGATACATTTTGATGGAATAGGGGTACTGAAGAACACTGGGGACAATGGAATACATGTTTATTTTGTGATAAAATGATCATTTGATCAGTAACTGTGATAAAAATGTGTTATTTCTGTTAAAGTGAGACATGAAGCAAAAAAATGTGAAATGAAATGTAGAAAATGTGAACAAGCAGGACATTTACGGATGGACTGTAATGAAAGTATATAAAATAAAGAGGAAAAGGGTGATATATATCAGCAAGAGCAAGGGAATGAACAAGAAACAAAATATAGAACTAGAGCAAGGGAATGAACAAGAATAACAAATAAGGGTAGAGGAAAATAAAGATGCAGAAAAGTAACATATAAAAGGGAATAAAAAAGGAGGGAGAAATGGGTGAGTCAAGTGAAGAAGATACAAACTGGAGTGTGATTAAGAGAAGAAAGAAGTCTACTGGGAAAAGGGTAAAAGACAGAAAACAGAAATTTAAGAGCATATGCATGAGAGAAAATAAAAAAGGCAAAGGATTGAAGAAAGGAAACAACAAAGAATAAAAGAAAGTAGTTCAGAATTTTAGCTATAAATGTGAATAGTATAAAGAATATTAAAAGCAGGTTAGGTGTTTTGGAATGGTGTTCAACATGGACATGGACATTATAATATTGGAAGATACAAGGATTTTAACAGAAGGGGAAAGATTAAAAGGAAATTATGGGAAGGTGAGGTAATTTGGAACATGGGAAAAGAAACATGTTCTGGATTAGGTATACTGGGTCGGCATTCAATAAAATATTTGTATTACACTTTAGTAATGGGTACAATAACAGTGATAGAGGTAAGGTGGAAAATACAGGTGTATAGAATTATTGCAGTATATGCATACATTACAAAAAAGAAAGAGTGGTTATGTTTAAAAAAATCAAATCATGTTGGTGTGGACTTGGAAATAATATTAGTCAAAGACTTTAACTGTGACTTAAGAAGAACAATAGCAGGGATATTAACATGGAAAATTATATATCTGGGATAATAAACAGTGGACATACAAAAAATATAAAAACAGAAGTAGATTGTTTTATAATTTTGGGAAAGTTTAAAAATTATACAAAAAGGGAAGCAAGTGACAGGATTTTTGGATAATTTAGCAATTTGAATAGAAATCCAAGAAAAAGAGGAACATTTGAAGATAGGTAAAGGTTAAGAGATTAAATGACAAAAAATTAAATAGGGAGGTAGAGAAATACTTAATCAATTATAGAAAGATCATGTAGGTGTGAGGGTATTTGGTAAGGATTAGACATGTTGGTGGATAACTGTTAAAGAAAAATATAGAAAATGTTTTTTGGAATGGCAAGGTTTAAAAGGAAAGGAAAATATAAAGAATTAAGTCAGGAAGTGTTTAAAGAAGTAGGAAATAAAAACGTTTTTTTTTAAAGAGGAAGATATATGAAATGAATCAAGATAGAAATAAAAAATGCTATTTAAACAAAGGCATTTTTACAATGGAAAAAGGAAGAGATTGCACCATATGTAAATAAGATAGCAAATGAAAATAGGAGAATAATAAGTGACTTAAGAAATGAGAAAGGAGAAAATGATAAAACACTATTAGTAATAATGGCTGTAATAAAAGAATATATAGAAAAACATTCAGAAATAAGAAAATACAAGAAAAACAAAAATAGAGAGTTAAAAGATTAACTAAGGAGGATAATGAGTGGTTAGAAAGAAAATTAACTGTTGCAGAAATTAAGGCTGTGATAAAAGAAGTAAATATGGGCTACTGGAGACCAGTAGTGTTAAATAACACAGATTATAAAATATTTATGAAAATAATAGAGAAAAGATTAGAAAATAAAGTAAATAAATCACTTGAAGAAACAATATTTGGAAAAAGAGGAAGGGAAGTCAAGAAATATTGATGATAATGAGAGAAATTGTAGATGACATAAATAGAAATTCTGAAGTTAAAATTAGGGCAGGTGATTTGAGTAAGCCATTTGATAATATACAATATGACATTTTGTGGGATATATTGAGAGAAGTTAAGTGAAAAATAATACAAAAAATTTGTTACAGCATATGAAAACAACAAAGTAAAAATAGTAGTAGTGAATGGATGGCTAAGTCAAGAAATAGATATAAATAGTAGCATAAGACTGGGATTTCCAGCAAGTACTATTTTATTTGCATTGATCATGAATGCAGTAGTGAATAAAATAAATACAGTCTTCAGAATAGCAGGATATAGGTTCATAGAAGGAATTCAATTACCAGTGATGTTTGTTATACAGATGATAAAGTATTACTGACTAAAAATAAGGAATGTATGGAAAAAGGAATTAAATAGTGTATCAAATATTTAAAATCTACTGGTATGTGTATCAATAAGATGAGTAAAGGTATAGTAATAATAAATAAAATAGAAGGTATTCAGTTCAATAAAGCAGCAATAGAGATAGTGGGTATAACATCTGGGATTAACTTGTATAGAATACAGCAATGGGATAATGTATTACAAAAAGTAAGGAATATGTGTATGTTCTGGAGGACATATAAGTTGGTGTATAATAAAATAGTATAATTAATTAATTAATTAATTCCATTTTATTTGGAAAAAATGCATACTTAGCAAGTGTGTCTATGATACCTGCAAAGTATGAAAAAGAAGTAATGTCTATTGTGTTCTCATTTATATGGAATCAAAAACCCAGTGTAAAGAGGGACGTTATATATCAAGGAAGAGGAAGGAGAGTTAGGATTAGTTAAGCCAGTTGTACATGCAGCATCACTGAATTTATATAAGGTACTGACATGGCTAAAAGAAGGTAATAGATCTTTGATAAGTGTAATAATGAGAGAAATGTATAAGGGAATACGGGAAAGGATAAGTATATTGAAAAAAATGAAAAGGATATTTAATGAGGAAATGAAAGAGTATCAAGCCAAAATTTTATTATAGAGAATAAATGCAAATAGTATAGAAAAAAAACAGAAAAGAATGCCATGTAAACATAATGAATAAATATTATTGTATTTATCAATTGAAGCAACTAGACAATGAGAAGAGGAAAGCTATAAAAGTTAGATTTGGATGGTGTAAAAAGTATTATGAATGCAGAGATTTTTTGTGGAGATTATCAATAAAGAAGCTACCAGTAAAAGCCAATATGCCTTATAAACATACAAGAAAGAATATGAAATTATTGTGGTGAAACTGAAATGGCAGAACATGTTTTCTTTTGTTGTAAAAGGGTAAAGAAACTGTGGGAAAATAAGACTGAAGAAGGTATTAAAGGAATAAAAGATATAAATATGGATATGATAGAATATGGGTATTATGGTAACAAAGAAAAAAGATCAAAAGAAAATTGATAAAAAGATGTTTTATATTATGCAGACTATATGGAATGAAAGACTGAATGAGAATAAATTTAGTGGAAATGGCTATTGTCAGAAGTATTGAAGAAGATAGGATTTTGGTTATGGAAGGAAGGGTGGGGGGATAATGAATGTTGGGGAAAAATATTAGAAGATATTTAAAATGTAATTAGATAGTAAAGTGTATGTGTTAAATGTATATAATTGTAAATAATGTATAATATGTAAATATTGTAAATATGATGTGGTTTTCAGTAATAAAGAACCCCTACTCTTTTTGACAGATGCTGTGGGGTCTTTTATATCCACCAGAGCTACCACCAGTTCAAGCAGATGAGGCTTGAGATGCCACACTCAGGAGTACAGCACCTCTCCTTCTGCTGCACTGCATTGTCAGTAATCAATCTACCTGGTGTGGGAATAAAACCTACGACCTCCTACACAAAAGGCAAGGGTACTACCTGTTTCATCACTGATGCTGCTTGTTTCTGACATGTGTGGCCACAGACAATATAAGTAACAATTAATACAATGTGACAGCAAAACATCAGCCTTGGGCACATTACCATATAATCTAAGGGTAGATACTTTTAAGACACATAAGATGATCACACTTCCACATCACAATTTTATTAATAAACTTCATGAATGTCATAAAAAGCAGCAGATATATAGCATACATTCTTCTGTTTAGCATCTCTCAACAGCACAGAACTGAACAACAAACTAACTGACTAATTTAGAACATGTATTTGAACAGTAGAGTCAGTCTAGCACTTTTGTTTCTAAAACAGAATACCTTCAAGCAGTCTTATAGTACTGATAGCAGAAGTGTATATAAATTAATAGGTGTGTTAACATAAGGACTTTGATTTCAAATTATCTATTATTTGTGCCAAAGGCTATAGAGAGACGTGCAGTTCATTTATCCAACACAGAATCCTTGGGTAAATGTCCTGTTAACAGATTGTTGGTTGGGCATCTTACAAGATACTAATCCTTACAGTCAACATACCTTAATTTACTTAATTCCATTTGAATATTAAATTAGGAGCCTTACAGTAATGACTAATGTGACTTTTCTGTATACTGCAGAGAAGGGACAGCTGCATTGTTGCTAGGTGCAATGTCTAAACAGGCCATAATGTATATACGCTTAGGCTCAGTGTGAAGGAACATATGACTTATGCCTGCCACCCCACCCCATTAAAAAAAATCATGAAATTACCAAGTCAGTCACACTTTGTTTTGGTTGGGATCATAACATTTCTTTTCAGCTACATCTACTTTTCCATAAAATAATACTAATAACTTAAGGGCTATTGGATTTTTTAAATTATCATTCATTGTTGAATCACTGGTTTAAAGCACTTGCAATCACCACATGGGATTTTATTCTTGTTGTGGCATGTTTTTTATTTTCTTTTTTTTGTTTTGTTTGTACCCCTAAACCTCAGCTAGATTATATAAATCCATGTGGAAACAACACAGTTCAGAAATTGTTCCTTGTCTGCCAAACACACTTGTCTCAAGGCCATATTGAATCACTCTAGTTACAATATTCAGTGACACATTTAATTATGCCTGAATTACATTAGTTATACTAAAACCACAATTACCCGGCTCCTAACCACATTCACATCATGTGCATCATCTCCCTCTTTAACCAATATACTATATTTTTATGTCTGCTGTTGAATGGCTCCATATCAAATAAACCCTCAAAAGTACAGAATTCAAGATTTTCTTTAATAATATTTATGTATAGACTGCAAATATTTCACATCCTCCTTTTTTCACTAGTCAGATAGTATGCTGGTTCACAGCAGCAAGAACCTAAGTAAGAGGCAAGATAGACGGTTTAAAAATAACAGAAAGTATACGTCTGCATATTCAGTAAAGCAAATACTGTAAGTATACACTATGTGCTACCATGAATGTATACACTATGTGCTAACATGAATGTATACACTATGTGCTAATATGAATGCATGCTTTAGCATTTTTGTCATTTTTCATAACTGAAAATAAAGATTAGTTAAGAGTTTATTACAGCCTATAGAAGAATCATAAGTCCCATGCAGCTAAACAAGAGTCAGGGGAAAGAGTATTGCTTTTATGTGACTTTTTCCCTTCATTGTTTCCGTCCTCTGGAGAGTCACTACACCTACCAATTATTCAAGTTTTAAAGAGGAGAAAGTAAGATGATCAAAAAACACTGCCATCACATTGTGGTATTTTCTCCAGTGATGGTTTAATTAATGTGTGTCTGTGCACTGACATGGGATATGACATAGGATGCACATAGGTTCATAGACTAGTACTATGCTAACTGCCCTTGTTGGCCATTTTAAGCCTAGCCAATTACCCCAAGTGAGAATCAAACCCTGCACCATCTGTTTATAAGGCAAACACCTCAGCCATTATGCCAACCCCCCCATGCAGACCACCACATACTTACTCCAGATTAATTGATTTTGGAGTACCTATCTAATTTGGCCCCTGTATTTTTGGCCTACTGACATTCACTAGTGGATGAGCACATATAGAGGACATAATTACATCTTCCTCTGAGGAATAAAAGTGGGCCCACAGCCATCACATTTACAAGCCCTGTCGAACTCAGAGTCTAATTAAACCTAAATGTGACATGACAATAACGAGATTCGATTCGGGTCATTCATGAAATAAAATTTACCACTGTGGAACATATAATACTTGACTTACAAATACACAAGATATACAACATTACTTAACTTTCATACACAAAATACTTAACATCAAGGAGCATTCAGCTATGCATGTAAAAACCATTTCATTCAGGAAGTGAGTGATCAAAAGGATGACTTTTGGACACCCAAAGACAGAAGGCTAAACATCACAAGCTCATAACTGCTTTAAGCAAAGAGGTTGTACAACCTTGCTTGTGACATCAGGGTTAGAATAACTAGAAAGTGGAAGTGTCAGATCAGGAGGGGAGCTTGGCCCCCAGAAAAAAGATTGTTGTTTCTATTGTTTTTTTTTTCTTTGTTTTTAATTAGCAGAGTTGTTGATATTTGAAACCTTTTGTTTTTGCATATTCAGACACTGAGTTTTGATCATCAACCTTCTGAGTATAAAGTTCAAGTGATATATGATGACTTTCTACATAATAGAAGTCTTTAACCCCTCAATAATATATCCTCTTCAATGCTTAAAATAATTCTTCCAACATGGATTAGTGACATGGGTGGCATAACGGTTAAGGTGTTTGCCTTACAAACACAAGGTACAGGGTTTGAATCTCATAGGGGATAATTGGCTAGGCTTAAAATGGCTCACAAAGGCAGTTAGCCTAGTACTAACCTATGAGAATAAATGTTGTTGATCCCAACAGTATTTAGTCTGCAAATACCCTCGGTGGAATGTTTACTGATTAAAGCAAAATTATCAAAATTTTCTCTAACTGTGATGCTATACATAGTTTTATAAAACCAATAGTCCTGAATACTGAATTATCACTTTAAAACAGGTGATAAACATATTATGTGGGGCCAGCAGCCCATGGGAAACTATTGCTGATTGAAAAACTAAGAAAAAGTGTTGTCTACCTTTCCAGCCACTAGGTGTTCTTATATAGTGTATTATTTCTTCCTTTGCCCATTTAGAAAACCATTTTTTGAAACAGATATGCAGAGGTGAAACAATAACCAAAGAATAACATTAATTTCTTATAACTGATGCCTGGATGTGGGTAATGCGGGATTTACCCATGGTTGGCGTGGTTTGGTCATGACATTACTTAAGTAAAAGAAATAATTTTCTTAAAATGGCGCGAGTAACGCCGAGTTGGAAGCTTCCTGCAGTTAAGCAATCCGCTTTTACAGATGTGTTGGATACAAAGATGCTCACGACAAAGCTAAACATCAGAGAGCGGAGGATGTCCAATTTTAATTTTTGTTTGTCGCGCTATGTTACCCCATTTAACATAGCCAGACATTAAAAAAAAAAAAAAAAAAGAAGATCTTCGTTCTTTTTGTTTTGATTGTGTCACTATGTTAAAAGACTTTAACATAGCGAGACAAAGCAAAAAAGAGCAAAAGAGATCTCTTTTCTTTTTAAATTTTTAGTGTTGTGAATGTTAAACTCTTTAACATAGCGACAGTGTTTAGAAGACTTATACTAATGGAAAAGTCCAGGCGGCCCGGACCTTTTTCCATTAGTAAAGTCGATGATAACGCGGCTGCTGGCCAATCAGTGCGCGCTTTTTGAATATTAATGGGGGGGTTATGGTATCATTTCTTATAACTGATGGCAGGCATGTTAACATGCATTTTCTCAGTGGATCACAGTGAAATTCATGGTACTTACAACTTCAGATAATAGGTCATTATTCCCATGTGAATTCCATGTTTATTCCATAATATTAGTCTGTTCCTACTGCTATTGAATGAACATGTGCAGAACCATTAATGTGATGATGGGATGTTCATTCCTCTAGGGCTGATTCCCCAGTTTTGGGAAACCAGTGTCCAATATGTACCTGTTTTTTAACCAGAAATAAAGAAATGTGTCATCTCCATTTAAACCACATTTTATTTTCACATATATTCCTCACAACTGTCCTGAGCATCTATGAATCTATGAATCTATGAATAACCTCACAGTCAACTCACTCAGTCTGAAGCACTGCATGGTGTTTAATCTGCTATTGTTCTATGTCCCAAATAAAATCTGTAATTGTTTCACGTATAATATAAATAAATAAATAACCTCCCACCCAACTATTTTATTATATATTCCCTTTACTGATGCACTAATACCACCCAGGTCCCCAGTGCCAATATCCCACTTCTGGATACCAGTTAGGTGACAAGTTTAAAATGTTGAATTTGTCTGGTTCCTGTCTGCATTTTACACCCAATGTGTAAGCTACTGATCAACACCTCTTTTTATTTATCTATTTGCCAAAAGGTCTATCCTGTCTTTTATATTACTGCTATAAAGAGTTACATTTCTTTGAAATTGTACTCAGTTGCCGAGCTGATTAGCTGGCTGTGGTGGATTGTATAACCTGTGGACATACCAAGTTGATATAAGTATACCTTTTTGCACTTATTCAGTTTTGGTGATAGTTAACAAAACTGTACTGCATTTTTTTATTTCCTTCATTGAATTTGGCTGGTCCCTGTCTGCATTTTGTTTGTTTTTCCCACCCTCCTGTCCAAGTGTTGCTGTATTATTAAACTTAGTAGTTCTGCAATTGCTTACCCACGCTGTACATTTGATTTTGGACACTCCTCCCAGTCCCATCTCATTTGCTCACTCAACTGAGTACAGTGAGATGATTTGAGAAGGACTACCCCCTTGCTTCTTTGATTTTGGACACTCCTCCCAGTCCAATCTCATCAACTCAGTCTACTATGTACAGAGATAGCATTTGGAAAAGTCAACCCCCTTAGTTTCTTGATCTTGAATTATCTTCTGTGTCCTCCCTCTCCACTAAAAAAAAAATAAAAAAAAATGAAATTATATGCTTTACGCAGCTGGTTTTACTGTAATTGTCTTCTTCCTACTTTATTAACTTATTTTGCTTTGCTGCGTGCTCTTAAGTGTTCAAATGCTTTTATTCTGCTGCATGTATTACTGTGTGTTATTAACCTGATTAAATGTATTTGTTATTCTAAGCATCTTAGTTTTGGTTTTAGCACTTCAGGCTAGTTATTTTACATTTAAAAAGCTTTTTGTGGTCTACACTCTTGTGTACAAACCCTTATTAAAATCCTCTATCCCTAAGTCCACCTAAGTATTCTGGGCACTATGTCTGGATAATTCCCATCAGTTTCTCCTACCAGCCTGGATGACATGGGCATCCTGAGACAGTGTAGCAATTGCCTCATGTTCACTGACAGCCATCTTCTCCTAGCACATAATTCTTCTACTTGCAAGAAATGCGTCTACATCAGTAGCCTGGAATCCATGATCTCTCACATTACAGACAGTACTCCTGACAAAGAGGAGATTGCCAGCACAAACACCACACCACTCACATCACATAGGCAAGCACAACACACACTCACCTATTCAGAGGTCCTCAATAAAAACTTACCTAAACAGCAAAGACCTCCAAAACACACTCACAAATATTCCACACACAACACCAAACACATCACATGCAGCAAACAACACACCATTGTCTCACAAACACAGTCCATAAGGCATAACAATAAACCAACACAGCCCATAAGGCATAACAATAAACCAAACATACTAGTCATTGGTGAATCAGTTGTGAGACACACCGATGTCCATCTCACCAGGCTCGTCAAGGAGAAGGTCCTGGTCAGTTGTCTGTCAGGTGCCAGAATCTGCCACATCACACACGCACTTATGTCTCTCCACAACAGGTACAAGTATGACTCTGTCATAGTCCATATTGGTGTGAATGATGTGAGACATACCTCCCTGGACTATATGAAGAGAGACATGGTGAGCTGTCAGAGTATGTGTCCCAGGCAGGTATGACCGCGGCCCTAAGCAGCATCCTACCTTCACCAAGAATGATACCACAATGCCAACAAAAAATAATTGACTTCAAGAATTGGCTTAGTTTCTGGTGTCAGTCTAAGGGTATCCAGTATCTGTCTGCCTGGGATGACATGGTTGATGGTCCTCGATGCTTTGCCAGAGATGCCCTCTACCTGTCAACCATGGGATTCTGGATCCTGACCAAGGCTCTTGCCTCCCCCATTGTACATTTTTTAGACAATGTCACAAAGACAAACCTTCCAACATAAAAGATCTGTCAAAAAGCAAATTGAAGGTCATGCTGCTTAATGCTAGCAGCCTTAACCTGAAAATGCACTCACTGGAGGCTCTTCTCGCACTGGAAGATGCCAATGTCTGTGTGGTCACAGAAACTTGGTTCAGGGCTGTGGAGAGCACCCATGTCTTACCAGGCTATACCTCATTCCACACATTCAGACCCCTAAATGAAGTTGGGAAGACTAAGGATGATGGAGTCTCTAGCTTCATTAAGGATAGGCACACCTCTAGACTGGTTTGACAGTATGATGCACTGTAACTATTCCAGGTGCAAATGACAGTTGGCAAGACACCTATCCAAGTTATAGCCAGCTATAGACCCACATCTATAACTCAGGACATCCACTCCTCCTACCTGGACCTACCTGACGCGATCAAGGTACCCCTTAATACCCTGATCCTTGGTGACTTCAACTACTCCACCATAGACTGAGTGAACTATTCCTCACTAATGCACTCACCCAACAATTCCTTTACTTCATCAGTTCTAATCCACAGGACCAGCTCACCTCATTCCCCACAAGGGGAGATAACATTTTGGACTTGGTTCTCACCAACATGGGTCACCGCTGCACCACTCCTATAGTATGTTCTGCCCTGGGAGATCAGATCATCGGTCTGTCTCTTTCAAAGTTCCTATTCCACCCACCCCACCCCTCCAGCTGTAACCAGCATAAAAAACGTCTTAAAAAAGCTGACCACAACCTCCTACCTCCTAAGGGAGAGTATCAGTAGCTTCACACCATCACCCCCCTCAGAGGATGCAGACAACTATACTGAACAGTACACCAATGCAGTATACAAACACCTGTACAACTGTATGGACTTAGCCATACCCAACAGAACTAAAACCTGCTCCTCAAGGAAACACAAACCTGTCTGGTGGATATTCTCTATGAATAGGCTTTACAACAAAAGGAAGAAATTGTTGTCCAAGGGTAAAAAGGAACAAATTCCACATTGGAAAAATTCCCTCCTTAGCCTCAACAAGCAAATTAGATCACTAGCAAAAACCTCCAAAGCCAATTATGAATCAAAACTAGCCTCTGAAACAAAGGGATACTACAAAGCCTTCTTCAGTTACATCAGAAACCTCCATGGCAAAGCCCAGATTTGTTTCGAATTAGTACTTAATGGTATCACATACAGTTATTTTTTACCTGCACTTTAAAAATTTGTCCTGTTTGTTGTATTTACCTGTTGAGGCTACACACTCAAGTGCGATAGCCTGTGTTATATATTTACTGCATTTTCTGCTGTTTGTGTACTAAAAAGCAAAAAAAAAAACAAAAAAATTATACTTGTTTCCCACCTTCCCTGACCTAGAATAGTCCCTAATACAGGCTTTGCTGTATTCTGGACTTTTGGATAGTTCCTGTGTTGCCCATTTCCTTTCTTGGATAAATGGAGGCTTCTTTGTTAACCAGTGGGAGTAGGGAGCTTAGAGCAGCCTATCTGTCCCTGGAGGAGTGAACCCAGCACAAGAATCTTGTAGTCTATTGGCCGTTTTGGGCCAATTTCTAGCTCTTTCAAGTCCCCCCTGTATAAAACCCGCTTTGGCGCGGCTTTGCACGATTTTGCGCATAGCGCAACACTGCTTAATCAGGTTTAAACCATTCTCGGCTCCACAAAGTGTGCTCTTCACTTTTTCCCTTAAAACTGCTCTAGCTCTCAAAATAAACACCCTATTCTTAATCTAAAACCCAGCACTTGCTCATACAAGCAATTCTATAAGTTAGCACTATAAAATTAAAAGCACTACATCCTCACATACTCCCTTTGAGTACTCTGTTCCCCATTGGCCCTTTTTATTCAATTATAAAAGAGTCCCCTATACTATTCTAGCATGTCCAAAGGTCAGTTGTTGGTTTCCTCTCCAGTCCAGCTGGTGAATCTGGGAATCTTGAGGCAATGTTACAACTGTCTCATGTACACAGACAACCCTCTCCTCCTCCCAACAAGTTCTAACATATGTGAGAGATGCAACCATATAGCCAAACTGGAGGCTGAGCTTTCTCAACTCAGTACTGGCGTAACCAGTCAGGAGGAAAGGTAACCACACACACCACAATTCCAGTCCTACACAGACCTACCACAACAACAAACCAAACAGATAAACACACAAAAACATACTTGGAGGCTCTAAATAAAAATCTGCCTAAGCAGCAGAGACCTCCAAAGCAGACATCTAAGCAACTGCTACCCCAAAATAGAACACGTGCATCACATAGTTCACAAAGCCAGTGTGCCGAACAGTCACAGCCCTTAAGGCTAAACAACACACCTGATACACTTGTAATAGGTGATTCTATTGTCAGACACACTGACATCCCACTCACCAGGCTGAACAAGGAGAAGGTCACGGTGAGCTGCCTGTCGGGCTCTAGGATTTGCCACATAACACAAGCACTCAGGTCACTCCAAGGCAAGTACAAATATGACTCAGTCATTGTCCATGCTGGTGTGAATGACCTGAGACGTACCTCCCTGGACTACATGAAAAGAGACATAGAGGAGCTCTCTGAGCATGTAGCCCAGGCCGGTATGACCCTGACATTGAGTAGCATCTTACCCTCACCAAAAATTATGCCACAATATAAAGACAAGGTGATCAATTTCAACAATTGGATAAAGTTTTGGTGTCATTCAAAGGGGATCCAGTGCCTGTCAGCCTGGGATGACATGCTCGACAAGCCATGTTGCTTCGCTAGGGATGGCTTGCACCTGTCACCCCTGGGCTTTCGGATATTGGCAAAGGCTCTTGCCACACCCATAGTGCCTAGTGCCTTTTTTAGGCAAGGCTCAAAAGACAAACCCACCACCATAGATAACACAAGGAAAAAGAAACTAAGGGTAATTCTACTCAATGCCAGAAGTCTAAACCTCAAGATGCACGCACTCAAAGCTATCTTCAGCATGGAAAGCATCGATGTCTGTGCAGTGACAGAAACCTGGTTCAAGGCTCCTGAGAGCACCCCAGCACTACCAGGTTATACCTCATACCATGCTTTTCGGCCCCAAAACTTGGACCGAACCACAAAAGGAGGGGGAGTATCCATATTTGTCAAAGATACCCACACGTCCAGGTTGGTGGCACTGCATGAAGCATTGGAGACCATCCATGTGCAAGTAACAGTGGGTAAAACTGCCTTTCAGTTTATAGCCTGCTACAGACCACCCTCCCAAACTCAGGAACCCCACTCGGCTTTCCTGAGAACACTGGAAAATATGAAGGTCTCTCCAAACACCATTATATTGGGAGACTTCAACTATCCAAACATAGACTGGGAGCATTACTCAAGACCCAATACCCTAGCCCAAAAGTTCCTAGAATTTATAAACTCAAATGCTATGGAACAACTAGTCACCACTCCCACAAGAGGGGAAAACATACTGGACCTGATCATCACCAACATGGGGACTCTATGCTCCATACCAGAGGTATACCCCTCACTGGTAAGATCGGACCATAAATTAATCTCACTGGATATCCACATCCCGACCCCACCCCCAGCCCAGAAAGCCACAGTGAAAAACTTCTTTAAAGCAAACTTCTCACTCCTCAAAACCGAGGTGGAATCCTTCATACCCCCCGGGCCAGTGCAAACTATGGTCCAGACCTTTATAACAATATTCTATGGACACCTCCAGGAATGCATGGATCATGCAATCCCAAATAAAACCAAGACCCAATCCCCCAAAGGCAGGCATCCTGTCTGGTGGACCTCAGCCATAAATAAACTATACAACGGAAGGAGGAAGCTACTACATGATAAAGCAAAATCCCTAAAAGGGAAGGCATCTCTGATCAGTATAAGCAAAAAACTACGGTCCCTCATAAAATCATCTAAGGCCAGCTTCAAGAGAAAAATTGCACAGGACACTAAAGAAAATCACAAGGCTTTCTTTAGTTATATTAGGAACCTGGGTGGTAACTCCCAGGTATGCTCAGAGTTACTCCAAAATGACAAAAAATACACTGAACCCACAGACATTGCCAACATCTTGGCTGACAGGTTCAGTGCAAACTTCTCCCCCCCTCCCACCCAAAAGAGCAAATATCCATCCCAGCTTTGTGCTGCCCCCCTGACATCTCAGATGCTCAGGTAAGAGCTGCCCTCTCCAAAACAAAAAACACAGCATCAATGGGACCAGACTGTGTCCCGGGCTGCATCCTACATGAACTCCAAGAAGAGCTGAACCCAAACATAAAGCTACTGTTCAATCTCAGCCTAACTACAGGATATGTACCCAAAGAATGGCGTACAGCAACAGTGGTCCCTCTCCACAAAGGTGGTGCCTCAACAGACCCTGGAAACTACCTCCCCATAAGCCTGACTAGCCTGGTATGCAAAGCTATGGAGAGGATCATCATGGAACTCATAAATAAAGATATTGGGGACCTACAGACACTGGATCCTACCCAATTCGGCTTTGTTAAGGGCAGATCCTGCCTTTTTAACCTGGTCGATTTCTTTGAAACAGTCACCAAGGCCATTGATGAGGGGAAGGTGGTCCACACAGCCTACCTAGACCTCGCAAAAGCCTTCGATACAATACCACACTTGGGCATCATAGATAAGCTCTCCAGCTTAAATATAAACCCTTATGTCATAAGATGGGTTGCAAACTGGCTCAAGGACAGAACCCACATGGTCAGAATTGCTGGAGCCATGTCAGACACCAAACCAGTTACAAGCGACATCCCACAAGGCTCAGTCCTGGGACCTCTCTTGTTCAGTATATATTTTTTGGAGGTACAGGTCAACACAGGAGGGCTATGGCTGACCAAGTTCGCAGATGACTGCAAACTAGGCGCCATAATTGACTCTTCAGCTGACAAAAGCATCCTCCAAAAGGGTCTCATTGACACAGATAACTGGTGCCAGAGCCATGGCCTCAAGCTAAATGCCAAAAAGTGTATAGTCATCCCCTTTGGCAAAAACAAAGTGCCCACAAATTACCACATAGGTGGAAATCCATTAAGTACGGAAGAAGTAATTAGGGACCTGGGGACCCAAGTTAATAGCAATCTCTCCTTTGACAACCACGTGGCCAAAGTGGTCAGAAAAACCTTCTATATAGCCCACCTTATCATGAAGGAATTCACATCTAGATCAAGGGAGGTCATTGTGCCCCTTTACTCATCCCTCATCAGGCCCATAATTGAATACAATGCCCCATTCAAGATGTACCTTACCCGACACCTGCAGCAACTAGAAAGACCCCAAAAGCACCTCACCAAGAGGATCAAGGGGCTCAAACAGATGTCATATGCTGCTCGGTTAAAGAAACTCCAGCTCTACTCAGTTGCATACTGCCTACATAGAGGTGATCTATGCCTGACATATAAAGCCATGTCCAACCCAGAATTAATGGACATGCTTCACCTCAGAAAATCCAAATCCCTTCGAGCTACGCACTCGAGGGACTTGAACCTCAGCACAGAAATAAATAGGACATGCTGGAGGGACAGATTCATAACCCAGAGGCTCCCTTCACTCTGGAATAGAATCCCAGTCCACGTTAGGCAGAGTCCCTCACTGACTCTCTTCAAGAGGAATCTTGATGAGTGGATGGGAGATCGTAGGTTTACCCCGGGGATCACTTCTGTGTCACTGCTAGACAGAGGCACAGTAAACTAACCTTGCAAAAGGGCATAGTAAAACTCATTTTAATTGGGTGGCGAAAGCCAAACACACTCTGGCTAGGCTTATAAATGCCCTAGGGCAGATAGCCTAGTATGAACCTATGAACCTATGAACCTATGGTCCTGTTGACTTAGCCAATCTGCTAGCAGATAAGTTCAGTACAAACTTCATCTCCTTGTCCCCCCCAAAGGCCCATTCAACATCCCCAATACTTGTCCCGCACCTCATATCTTGGTAGATCAAGTGTTAAAATCCCTATCCAAGGCAAAGAACACAGTTTCCATGGGACCTGACAGTATCCCAGGCTGTATTCTTTACCATCTCAAGCAAGAACTAGCTTAGCTATTGAACACCTTATTCAACCACAGCCTAAGTACAGGCTTCATTCCAGCAGAGTGGAGAACTGCCATTGTCATCTCTTTGCACAAAGGTGGTGCCACTACTGACTCTGGAAACTATTGCCCCATTAGCTTGACAAGTTTGTTCTGTAAAGTAATGGAGCGTATTATTATGGTTCTCATAAACAAGGACATAGGCAATTTCCAAGCACTTGACCCCACCCAGTTCGGATTTGTCAAGGGTAGAGCTTGCCTGTTGAACCTAGTTGACTTCTTTGAGACTGTCACCAAGGCCGTGGATGAGGGAAAGTCAGTACATATAGCTTAACTTGACCTGGTCAAGGCCTTTGACACAATCACCCACTCGGGCATCATCAAAAAGCTAACACAACTTGGTGTTAATCCCTATCTAGACAGATGAGTGGCCAACTGGCTCACCGATAGGACCCACAAGGTCAAAACAGGTGCCACTACCTCCGACAGCAGACCTGTCCCTAGTGGTGTTCCCCAGGGATCTGTCCTATGACCCCCACTGTTTGGCATCTACTTCTCAGAGGTCCAGACAAAGACAAAAGGCCTGTGGCTGACCAAGTTTGTGGACGACTGTAAGTTGGGTGCTGTCATTGACTCCTCAAATGATGTTAACATACTGCATGAGGGTCTCACAGCAGTAACAAATGACTGGTGTCAAAGTCATGGCCTTAAGTAAAATGCAAAAAAATGTATTATCAAACCATTCAGCAAAAATATGGCCCCTACTGATTACGACATCAACGGCAGCCCCCTAAGCACACAACCTGTGGTGAGAGATCTGGGTACTCAGGTTGACAACAATCTCACATTCGACTATCATGTGGCGGCAGTAGTCAGAAAAGCCTTTTACTTGGTTCATCTCATAAGTAAAGGGATTACATTCAGAAAAAGGGAGGTTATTACCTCTCTGTACTCCTCCCTCATTAGGCCTATAATTGAATATAATGGCCCGTTTGGTATGTACCATTCCAAACACCTGCACCAACTGAAAAGGCCACAGAAATAACTCACAAAGAGAATTCATGGCCTCCAACATCTGTCCTATGCGGACAGACTCAAATCACTATCACTCTACTCGGTACCGTACAGATTGCTCAGAGGTGATCTGTGTCTCAACTATAAGGGAATTTTGGACCCTGCCCTACTACAGATAATCCATGTCCATAAGTCTAACACCTCAAGGATTACCCACTCAAAAGGCCTAAATCTAATATGTGACATCAACAAAACCTGCTGGAGAGACAGGTTTGTCTCCCAGAGGCTGCTCCATCTCTGAAATAGACTTTCCATACACGTCAAACAGAGTACCTCACTGATCCGCTTCAAGCACAACCTTGATGAGTGGATGGGAAACCACAAATTTGTCCCAGGGGTTCCATCTGTGTCCCTCACTGACAGGGCAACGGGTGCTGACTGAGGTTTCTTTTTGGGGGGATAAGCACTTGTCTAGGCTTGCAAGGGCCTCAGGGCCATTAACCTAGTAACCTCCTATGATCCTATGATCCTATGATCCTATGTCAGTGCCCTGGAATGAATGAAGAATTCTGCATGAAAAATATCAGAAATGAAGAAAAAAAAAAAAGATCCATCACTCCCTCCCAAAAAAAAAAATCTTATTGCCCTGCTTCAGAGTTAACCACCACCATTCACATTTAGAACAAAGATCCTCTTCTTCCTCAAACTTTTGCTGTGTCTTCACATCTTGGAACTGAACTAGACCCAAGACAAGCGATACAAAGTATTTTGTTGTGTTAGGTTCATAGGTAGGTACTAGGCTATCGATTCTAGGGCCCATACAAGCCTAGCCAAAAAGGTACCCTGGCTTTCGCCACCCAAAAAAATTATTTTCCTGTGCCCCTGTCAAGCAGAGCCAGAGAGATGATCCCCAGGGTGAATTTCCTATTTCCCATCCAATCATCAATATTTTTCTTGAAGAGTGCTAATGAGGAGCTTTGTTTGATATAAATAGGTAGTTTGTTCCAGAGTATGGGAAGCCTCTGGGACAGGAATCTATCCCTCCAGCATGTTCTGTTTATTGTGGTGACAAGGTTTAGGTCCCTAGAGCATGTAGCTCTGAGGAATTGGGATTTCTTTAAGTGGAGCATGTCCAACAGCTCTGGGTTTGACATAGCTTTGTATGTTAGGCAGAGATCGCCTCTGAGTAGGCGATATGCGATGGAGTAAAGCTGGAGTTTTTTGAGATGGTCTGCGTAGGGCATCTGTTTGAGGCCAGTAATCCTCTTTGTGAGGTATTTCTGTGGCCTTTCCAGTTGTTGTAGATATCTTGTGAGGTACATACCAAAAGGGTCATTGTACTCTATAATGTTAGGAATTTCGATTATGGCTCCTAGTTTGCAGTCATCTGTGAACTTCTTTAGCCAAAGACCTTCTGTGTTAGCCTGTATTTCAGAAAAGTAGATAAACAGGAGAGGACCCAGGACTGAACCCTATGGTACTCCACTTGTCACTGGTCTGAAGTCGGATTTGGATTCTGCTACTTTCACAGTGTGGGTTCTGTCAGTGAGCCAGTTGGCAACCCATCTTGTGACATAGGGATGTATACCTAGTTTAGAGAGTTTATCTATAATTCCAGAGTGGGGGATGGTGTCAAAAGTCTTGGTGAGATCTAGATAGGCTGTGTGAACCACCTTACCCTCGTCTATGGCTTTGGTGACTGCTTCAAAGAAGTCAAGTCAGGTTTAGGAGTCATGATCTGCCTTTTACAAACCCGAACTGATTGGGGTTCAGAGTTTGGAGATTACCAATGTCTTTGTTTATAAGTTCCATGATGATACGTTCCATGGCCTTGCAGACCAAGCTCGTTAGGCTAATGGGGCGGTAGTTCCCAGGGTCCGTGGTGGCTCCCCCTTTGTGGAGTGGGATAACTGTCACTGTGCGCACAAAGCCTGAGGTGAGGCTATAACTGAACAAGGTGCTTAGGTGGGGTGCCAGTTCATTCTGTAGTTCATGTAGAATGCAGCCTGGGATGTTGTCAGGTCCCATGGATGCTGTGTACTTAGCTTTGGAGACCTTAACCTGTGCAGCCATGATTACAGGAACTTTGCATTCTTCCAGTATAGAGATGGGCCCCTGGGGGGGGTAAAGTTAGCACTGAACCTATCTGCCAGGATGTTGGCAATATCAGTTGGTTTTGTATATTTAGTGCCATTGTGCCGTAACTCAGAGCAGATCTGAGTGTTTCCATTGAGATTCTTTACATAGCTATAGAATGCTTTGTGGTTGCCTTTAGAATCAGTGGTGATTTTGTTTTCATAACTAGCTTTGGAGGATTTTATGAGCGATCTCACCTTTTTACTGAGGCTGACCAGGGAGTTCTTCCAGTCATGGGATTTTACTCTTTTTTGCAACAGTTTCTTTCTGTTGTTGTAGAGTTTGTTTATGGCAGGGGACCACCAGATTGGCTTCCTTTTTTTGGAGGATAGCATCTTGGTTCTGTTAGGGATATCACGATCCATGCACTCATGTAAGTGTTTATAAAGTGCATTTGTGTAGGATTCAGAAGTCGTACCTCTTTTGTCCTTCTGCATGGGTGTCGTGAAGTTTGCCACTTCTGTCTCACGAAGCGTGAAGTTGGCTTTGGAAAATTTTTTTACTGTGATGTCCCTAATGGGGGGGTGGTCTGGATTGTCTAAGGACCACCACCACCCGAAGCTCAAGTGCTTAAACCAGAACTAATACACTCTTAGAATAACAGACATTAAGTCTTCAATCAGCAACTCCCAACTTAGAAGGATGTAAGCTACCTGTCCTGCCACAACAGTGCAGACCACTTTTGATACACTTCTTTCTTATATGAGCCTAGGACATTGGTGTTTTAAACCCCTAGGTTGAGTAATGCAGTGTTATGTAATGTCCATTGGTGATAGTTGACAATAGGATATTTACATGCATAACTTGGGGATCAGAATCGTATCTAATACAGGACTTCTGCTTTCCTAATATGGGAGAACTACTTTTCAACATACCATAAGTAAGACCTTATCTCAAGAGTTATGATGCCAACATTAGCTATTTCTATCTTGAATAAGTGCACAGTCATGTAACTTTAGCTTCTGGGCAGGACTGAAATATTTTCTCATCTATACTTCATAAGGCAAGGTAACAAGCTAAGCACAGTGAGAAATTGGGATCAAAATAGGAGGAAAAAAACACCAGTGTTGGGAGCCTGCATTTGAGATAGGAAAAGTGTGTAACTTAGCAAGAACTCACACATACGCCTAGGTCTGCTGTCATTAGTGACCCCCACCATCCTCACTACAGCCACCCTTTTTAATGTGCCCTTGGCTGATCACCAACTGCACCAATGCTGGGGAGGGGAACATTGTTTGTTCCTTGAGCTCTATGATCGGTCACATTAGGACCATAAACATTTCTGACCATGTCACACTCCAAATTACTCTGGTTGTCAACTTAAGGAGCCTTTTGATTTATTTCTCAGTAAACTGAGATGGCCATTAAATTTGGGAACAGAGAGATTGCCATTAAATTTGGGAAGAGACAGAAGTGTTTTTTTAACTGCTCAGCAGATCAAGTTAAGCATCAAATGCCAACCACTGGAAGACAATGACAACTTCTTTTTTTATGCTGAGACAGACAGGCACAGTTTTGGTCAGCATTCCATATGCTGCACACATGCCACGGAATGAGAGGTCAAGAAACTGGCCACCTCACACTTAGTGTGCTTGTAAGCATTACATTGTTATTTGCAAAGCAGAAGACCTGCCCCTGCTAAGTAACTTTAGGATGAAGATGACACTGTCAGTATTCTTTCAAACTGTAGGCTGGATCCAAGAAAGTCTTGCAGCGGGAGTCTTCAGTGTGAGAGAAATGAATAGGCAAAGCAATCACACTGAATCTCTCTGTTTTGGCTACATTCTACTTAACAGATTGTTTCTTCCTGCCCCTCCCATATTAGTGTGTGTTCCTATGCTTTGTTTTCCCAGTCTTTTGCCAGACTGTTCAAAGAAAGCAGACTGAAATCTAAGCTGTTTTTCCATTACACCAAGACATAGGATGAAATCATTCTTAAATACATAAACCTTTAATACATCTCTGCTTTCTGTCGCTCTACATTTCAGTATTCAGAACTTTAGAAAATATGAATACTGTTTATGTAGCTTGAAAAAGGAAGTTGCCTGTCACTAAAAGTTATTCCAGCAATGCTATATGGTTTGCATCCACATTATTGCAGTTTCAGTGGAAGTAGAACCACCAACTTAACTTATCATTTCCAGTAACTTAATGATAGGTTCAATTCATCTTCTGATTAACATGACACAAAATGGCTACTGAGACCAGAATAATTTAATAAGCTCATTTTCAGTTAGTCAGATAGCACATTCACAAACAATATGCAGAAAGGTGTGCATATTGTTATGTTACCCACACCTGGTTGGATAACTGCCAATTCTCTAGAAGGCAGAGAAAATATGTGTGTCTATATTATCTAATCTAAAGCCAACCACCCTTGCTGCTTAGCAAATCCCTCTAACTACTTAAAATGACTGTTGATGCTATTGTTTACTCTGTCTCCATAGTAATAAACAGATCTATATCCAAATATTATGTCCCATCCATCTGGAAGAAATCAGTCATTGTACCACTACATAAAGGTAGTACATCCACAGACCCAGTAACTACAGGCCTATAGCAATCCTCTCCCCCTTATCAATAATACTAGAAAGAGCATTCATGCTCAACTCATACAAAAACTAAATGCAAATAACCTCCTCTCTGAAACTCAGTACAGTTTTAGACCCCAAAACAGCACAACACACCCACTGACCTTCATTTTACTGATACTATAAACCAGCATGGAAATAACAGTAAATTGGTGTCAAGCATGTTCCCAGGTTTACCCTAAGCTTTCGACATGGTACTCACCTGTAACTACTTTACAAGCCCACATCCCCAGGCCCCTCATAATCCTCCCTTATGTGGTTCCTTAATTATTTATCAGACAGACAAGTAGTTAAATTGAAACAGGAATTATCATCCTCTCTTGTAGTCACAATACAAGTACTACAATGGTCAACACTAAGGCCTCTTCTCTTTAATAGCTTCATTAACAAATGCCAAACTTCCATAGGTAAGGTAAGCACTGAACAATATACAGGTGATTCAGCTTTAATAGGTACAGCCCCAACATTACCTGAAGTCCAAGAAATCATTCAGACATCCTTCTCTTCTACTGAGACCTAGTTATGCATTTCAAAGCAAGTTCTCAATCTTAATAAACCAAAACAAAGTTAATACTTTTCATGCCAAAGCAATATTTCAACCAATTTCGATCTTTTACAGTCACAGCTGCTAATAACACTAGAATTACTAACCCATACTAAATTAGTAGGCAATCAGATAGACAACAAAACAATCTTAAACTTGATATGCATATATTTCAAACTATTTTAAAAAATACACCAAAAACAAGGTTCTCTCTACAAGATCAAACACTACCTGATACTGTAACAAAAACTCTAGCTTCAGCCTACTTACTACCATCTCTTCTCCATGCTTCACCTACCCTTACTAACATAAGAAACACACTAAAGATCAAACTAGCCTTCTGTTAAAATAAAGCTTCAAAATTTGATACTAATGCACACACATAGAACTCACCACTGTGATGCCTTAAAACAACTAAATTAGCTAGAACTAAACAATTACCTCATGCTCTCTCAGTTACTTATTGCATATAAAACTAATACATTATCCCAAAATGCCCAGCTTTAAAAAACACTGCTGCTTTACACTCCTGCAAGGGATCTCTGATCCACTTTTCCTAAGTTCTATTAAATCCAACAACTCATTAGGAGATGCACTATACTCCTGCTATGTGTCCAAACTGTGGAATGCTATCCCAACAAAATTAAAAATGATAGACAAATTACCCTGCTTCAAAACAGAGCTCAAACACTAACTTAATCAGTCCTGCACATGCTCATGGTCATCTCCAAAGTGCCAATGTCTCCCATGATCTCACACGTTTCCCCAATCCTCTCAAATCTTTCCACTGCCTTGCCCCTTGAATCAATAACTTAACCCCCCTTACAGTCTCCTTCACTCTACCAACACTCTCTTGAGCACTTTTTGACAATCTCCCTCACCTGATTTTCACTATGAAACTTGTACAACCCTTTCACTAACTCCCATGCTCAGTACTCAAACATATATTTCTGTCTCACTTTTATGAATAGTTTCATCCATGAATCAATATCTTATCTTCAAGTAATGATCATTGCTGCTTGTATAAACCTGTTACAGTTAACTAGTTCCCAAATCAAACGTACTATATGAACTTGTCCTTTATCAATTTATATACAATCCACTCTGTCAACCCTGTACTTATTGTAACTCATGCAAGTAAATATTATTTACTCTCGATAATTGTGCTACTATTGTTCTTAAAAATGAAACCATTAATTACGAACATTATGTAATGGAGCTTTTCTCCTCAAGCCTCCACTGAAAATGGGTTACACCCAGTGGAACTTTCCCAGTCAAAAAAACAATTAATAAATGCACTTTCTGATCAATCATCTTTAAATAATCTCTCCACTGTGAATAATTGTGGGTGTGGTAGCACGAATGTAAGGGGTGTGCTGGCTTATAGGCAGCATATCTTAAAAATTACTATTTAACAGATAGCTGAACAGGTTAATAGTTCCAAGTATTAGGAGATGCGATTGAAGGAGAATCTGAATGAGGAAGTCTAAGCTAAAATCGGAGGTTCTGCAGCCAATGTTTCAAGGGTGATGCATGACAGAAGCATGCCAAAAAAGCTGAAAAGACTAGAAAAGCATGGTGTACAAACAGTGGTGCAACCAGTGCTGTTGTATGGCACAAACTTGTCAGTGAAAGCCAAGCAGCTGGCGAAGTCTGAGGTGATGGAAATGAAATGCCTGATAGAGGTGGTAGGATGCACATTGTGGGGCAGAAGGCAAGATGTGGACATCACAGAAGAAACCAAAGTAGCTCCAATTACAGAGAAGGTCAAGAAAAACAGATTATGGTTGTTGGTCACATGTGCAAGAAAGTGGAAGCTGAATTGGTAGAGCAGATTTAGAAAATATAAGAAGAAGGCAGGAAAAGATGAGGACGTCCAGCCAAGAGATGGATGGATTGTGTGAGAGAAGACCTATAACAGGCAGGCATTCCTATCAAAGAACGTAGGAGAGAGGGTCACAGCTGAGAAAAGTCAAGCAGTATTTTCTGTAATTTTTGCCCCCCACTGTCTGTAAATTATCAGCTCCCTCTCAGCCAATAGACCTATTTTTCCCCATCACTGGGGTGAGGGTCAGCTGGGAGGGGCCATCATTTAAACAGCCATTAGAAGTGGTATCCTTTTTTTTACCTTTACTTCCCTCTACAAATACACCCCTGGTGAAGTGCATGGAAATGCATGCACCATCAACTGACCACTAGGAATATCCCCACAATTCTACAAGGTCAGAATAAAGCCCTGCACCTTGGATCTGTGAGGTGAAAACCATAACCCTCATGCCAACCATATCTCCCTCATATGTATATGTGTAGTATACATTCCCCAGGTAAGAACATTTCCACTGAGGAAGACATCCTATCCTGGTTCTCTAGCACCGTTTTCAAAGGAACAATTATCTTGTGAGAAGTTAATGTAGAGTAGCTCACCAATACCACAGATTTCCCATTTACCAGAATAAATCTCTTTGGATTCACTCGCCTTATTGCCTTACCCACTAGAATCAAATATTCAAACAACAAAACTACCACCTTAGATTGGATACTTGTCAATCAACCTTCCAATTTCTGCTGTAACAGAACCTTACCCTACTCCTTTAGTGATCATCTTCCTACATATGCCATAAGACAGTGCGTCATCCCACCAAATCAACAGCTTTACAAACTTATCTGCAATCTTTCCATCTTCAGCTAGAACTACTCATCTCATCCCAACAATCCTAAAACTGCAATATCCGGAAGCAACTGATAGATTTAATTTTAACAAAATATTTCTTAATATATTCAATGATATGACCCCACTAACAAAAAGGACAGTCAGAAGCAATGCTGACCATGGCTAACTCACACAACCATACAAGATATGCTAAACAGGGATAAAGTCTGGAAAACTTGCAACAGACATAAATCTCAACAAAACCTACAGCAATACAAAAATCTCCACAACAAAACTAAAAATATGGTTAAGGTAGACAAGAAGATGTACTACTTCAATCTGCAAAATAATAATAGCTACAACCCTAAAAAGTTTTGTCTTCTACAGCTAAACTTTTACACCCAGGCTCTAATCAACCCCTAATGAACCAACCAGTCCCAATCCTGATACATCCCCACTTCACACAGAACAACATTCAATGCACATTTCATCAATAGTACAGTCAACATAACCAAAGACAATCCTACCAAAGAGGTTCACACCCCACTCCAGACTATAAACAGTAATACCTCATCCTTCTTTCAATGCATACAAACAGTATCTATCAAAAAATACCTACAAAAACTTTAACCTAGCCCACTAGTTCCAGACACTATCCCTACTGAATTCCTAAAGTTAGCTGCAGATCTCCTGGCCTATACAATTTCAATACCTGTAACGGGTCATTACAAGAGTCTTTTGTTCCTTCACTATGGAAAAAAAATCTCACATCATTCCAGTCCACAATGGAGGTAACTCCACCAGTTTATCTAACTTTAGGTCCATTGCTTTCATAGAATCATAGGATCATAAGAGGTTACTAAGCTATCGACCTAGAGGTAATTTCAAGCCTAGCCATTTCACCCCAATGTAATACCATAAATATTCTAGTCAATACCTAGGATTGTATTTAATAATGACTCCGCATGTCCAGGAGGGTTGTGGGCACTATCTCCAGCAAAAATTTATAGTGCCCCATCCACTCGTCCAGGTTCCTTTTGAATAGTGTCATAGAGGTCTTCTGCTTCATATAAATTGGCAACCTATTCCAAAGACACAGCAGTGGCTGAGTCACTGGGAGACAAATTTCTCCCTCCAGCACATCCTATTCAAGTCTCAGGCCATATTTAGGTCCCTGGAATGGGTAGTTCTAGTCCCGTTTGATTTATAGATGTGCAGCAAATTCATTAGGTTTGGGTCAGAGATTGCTCTGTAAGCCAGGCATAAGTCTGCCCTAAGAAGTCTATATGATACTGAGTATAATGACAGGGATTTTAGTCGTTCTTTGTAAGGCATGTGCTGGAATGCCTTGATCTTCTTAGTTAGACACCTCTGAGGTCTCCCCAATTGCTGCAGGTGCTTTGTATGGTACATGCTGAAAAGGGAATTATATTCAATTATGGGCCTGATTAGTGACGAGTATAGAGAGAGGAGTTATAACCTCCTTTGCTCTAGAGGCAATGCCTTTGCTAATCAAGTGTACTACGTAAAAAGCCTTCCTTACTACAGTAGGCACATGGTAGTCAAAGTTAAGGCTGCAGTCTACATGTGATCCCATCATCCCAGATCTCTTACCACTTCATAGGTACATAGGTTATTGTTAATTTGACAGTGTGAAGGAACATTGTTTTTACCAAAGGAAATGATGATGCATTTCTTTGCATTCAGTTCGAGACCGTGACTAAGACACCAGTTGTTGGTCTGCGTAAGACTCTCCTGAAGTATACTGACATCATCTGAGGATTGAATGATTCCACCCAGTTTGCAGACATCCACAAACTTGGCCAGGCATAGCCCCTTTGTTTTGACCTGAACTTCTGAGAAGTATATACCAAACAGTAGGAGGCCCAGCACTGACCCTTGTGGCACAAACAGGTGACAGGTCTGCTGGTTGATGTTGAGTCACCCACTTTGATAGTGTGTGACTGGTTTGTGAACCAGTTAGCAACTCATCTTACATCAAAGGGGTTTAAATTCAGTTTGCTAAGTTTATCGGTAATGCCTGAGTGTAGGATTGTGTCAAAGGCCTTTGCCAAGTCGAGGTATGCTGTGTGCACAGATTTGCCATAAAAATGGCCCTGCTATACTGTCTTTTCTCTCAGAAATTAATAAAAACTGCATTCGATAGCAATTACTCCATCATCTTCTTACCAATCAGCTCCTCACTCTAATTTAGCATGGTTTCCACACAGGTCACAGTACCACCACAACCCTTCTTACTTTAACAAACTCAATCACCTAAGCCAGGGATAAAGGCCAATTTGCTGCTACTGTATATCTAGATCTATCTAAAGGCTTTGACACTGTGTCTCATTTATTTTTATTTATTTTACATTTGTTTACCAGGAAAGTCCGACTGGACACAGGTCTTTTTCAGCAGAGGCCCGGATAAAAGCTCCAGATACATTTTAGAAAGTTCTACATAAGCCAAACAATTACAAATCACATATTACACAGTTCAGAGTTTCACAGGTCAAAAAGTATGAATCATCGGGTTATATAGCATAGATATCTATTAATAATAGTTGGCAAAAGACATACAGCAAAAATACAGCAAAAAACATTTACAGATATTTTCACATATCAGAACACAATGAGGAACTGTAGTAGATAGTTACATATGTACGTAGTAACAGTATAATACTTCACATAGAAGCTTTGAATGTTATTTGACAAGTATAGTGTTTTTATTATATATCCAGGTAGGTGGTGCAGTTATAGTAAACATGTTTGGTGGACTATTTGCTCTATGGAAATTAGATCGAGATTAGGTTTAGATGGGGGATGAGTAGCTGAACAATGTTTATCCTGGGGAGTCACAGGAGCATAACCAGGAATCTATATAGTATGCTTTGAGAAGCTTTTTGAATTGGGTAGAGGAGCAGATGGAGGTTAGGTGGTAATGTAAGGAGTTCCAAGCTTTAGCTGTGTTATAGCTAAAGAGAGAGTTTCCTACATCATTGTTATGTTTGATGACTTCTAGGTGGTTTTGGGTGCTGACTCTTAAGGTTCTAGTGGTGGAATAAGGTATAATTAAATTTTGTAGATCTGGAGTTTTAGTTGTTTGGTAGTAAATTTTATGTGCAAATGACAATTAGTTGAGTTTCAATAGCTGAGGTAGCTCAAGCCACCCAGTTGCTTGAGAGCTACACAGTGATGGGTCTTACATGGGGTTTCAGTAGCGAATCTAGCAATCTTATTATAGCAGGTTTCTAGCTTGCGTAGGTCAGCTTTGCGGAGGTTAGTAAGTATTGGAGATGTGTAGAGGAGGGTAGACAGCAGATGTGTTCTGGCTATGGTGGCTTTAGTTTGTTTAGTAGGAAAATCTTTATTGTGATAAAGGAGACTGAGCTTTTTATGAACCTTTTTGATAGTTTGGGCTATATGAATGTCATATTTAAGGTTGCAATCCATTTCTACCCCTACTAGTTTAGTGTGCGAGGTAGGACTGATTGTTATTTTGTTACTGGATATGATGGTGAAGGTGTCGTATGGGAGACTGGATCTACCTGTGTTGAATAGAAGATTTGTTTTATTTGGATTCAGGATTAGCTGAGAGTTAGTGAACCAAATCTCTCAGCTTGAGAGAAGGACTGTTGAGTCAGAGAGTGTAGCTCATCTAATGTTTCTGCTGCATATATCAGGGTGGTATCATCAGCGTATTGTACTACTGCGGCATTAGTTGTGGAGGATGAGAGCTGGTTGGTAAACAGAGAGAAGAGTAGCTCATAACGTCTTCATCAGTAGCTAGTGTCATACTGCCAATAAGCATGACAGTTTAATCCAAATTGATGATTCCACACTAATATGCACTGCTGATAACCTTCCATTACTGCAAAACAAGACCCACCCAAGAATCCTTCACATCCATTGAATCCTGGCAGAATAACACACAACTGCTCCTGAATCTTCCCCCAAAAATGGGGCTATTTTTTTCCTTCCCAAATCACTTATGCATAAGAAATCCAACTTTGCTATTACATCCTCAGACAACATTCCTATAGAAGTCATTCCTCTTACAAAACTGCATGTCATGATAATTAATAACTTTAAATGCAACCTACATATACAAGATGTAATTGAAAAAGTACCTCTCCATTGCTACCAAGAAACTCCTTGACCCTACTTATCTCCTACCTTTCCCTGCTGTAAGCATTCCATGTTGTAATAAACTTACATACTACACTTAAAATAAACTTGAACAATGCTACAATAAAGTTGCTAAATTTGCTGCATGTAAACCCTACAGAAGCTATCACTGTATTGCAGTAAAACATCTGAACTAGCTAGAATTACCAAACCATCTCCCTATATCCACAGTTTCTCATAGTCCATATGCTAACCTAAAAACCCCAGCACTGCCCAGTAATAAATAATATTCTCCATTCTTACTTATCCACTCAATCACTACGGTCTAAACCCACATCATGACTCCTTATTCACAAACCTCTTCTCACCACTCTAACTGTGGGGCCATGTCTTGGAACTCTATACCCTAGAACTCTGACAAGCTCTTAATCCATCCTCTTTTAAATATGGCTTACAACTACACTTAAAATGACTCCTGGAACTGTATTAAGTCAACCCCAGTATAAATTCACCAGATTAATTTCACTCCATCCTATTCATACATATAGAATACATCTTGTGTATTCCTGCATGTACACCACAGCCTATGCAATGCCACAGACTTGCACATAACATATAAACGAATTCTCTTCTACATACCATCTCTTGGCAGAACTACCATTCTAAACACTTACATTTGATTAATCATCTAGCATTTTCTCCCTTTACGTTACATATACTTTATTCTCCAATATTACCTTACAGACTGTAGCTACACTACCAATAAATGGCTCACATATAAACACATTAAATTGTCTTATCTATAATTTGTAAATACTGATATTTTGTCTTTTAGAAACTGTTCTGTAGTGTACTGCTTGTCATCCTTACTTTTATTCATTAGTATAGTATTTATCTGCAGTTTTTTTCTATCTGTGGAGCTTTTCTTCCTGGCCTCCACTGAAAATGGGCTTGTGTTCAGTCCCAGTAAACAAAAGGCAACTAAAATAAAATAAAAAGTATACTATTTTTACAATTAATGTCTTGAAGCTGAAAACTCCTGACATCATATCATGAGCCCATAATACCTCACTACCTACATTAGTATATGAGCTACTATTTTCCATACTAAGCATAGAAACAGGGAAGTTATGACCTAGTAAAAGAAGTTGCCAGCTATATCTTACATCTAAGTAGAGGATTATTCACATGTAGAAAAACCTACACTGAAAATTAACAGACGATTTATTGGTGAAACCATAAAATAAGTGAGTAGCTATTCCTCTGAAGAACTATATATTTTTTTGATTATCCAGAGTACCTTGCTGGTAAATGTCAGTATCCATTGGCAATACCAAAACTGCCATCACGTTGTGGATGTTTTCACAAAGAAAAAAATGCTAGAATACCAAAAAAATAAAATAAAATACCATAATCTTTGCTTTGTTTTCAAACCACTTGCAGTTTTAGCATCATGTGTATATCCAGAAATAAAATGATCTACAAAACACAGACGCATGAGATGCATAGCAATACACTTTTAAGTACTAAAGGAAATTTTCTACTAGTCAACAAACAGAAAAGCTGAAGCATCATGTGGTCCAACTAAAAATTTTATTTTTTTCAGACTGCAGTTCAGTATATTAATTTAAGAGATGATGGAGTGTATTTCTCCCAAACCTAGACAGTATGTGCAATGCATGGTACAAATGTCACAAGGTCATGACAACATAGGTAATATGTGCAATGCATGGAACAAATATCACAAGGTCATGACAACACAGGTAATATGTGCAATGCATGGAACAAATGTCACAAGGTCATGACATATGAGCCCATCTGCAGAACACAGTCTTCTGAAATGCATCAGTATCTTATCTAACAGCTTAATATAAAACAGCGGTATGGCATTTACATGATAAACAAAAATGAAAGAAAATAGAAAGTATAGCAGAAAGTATATTAAGTTGATCATTTTTAGTCATTGTAACAGCTCAATGCCTATTTAAACACCATCTGTTGCATCTCACCCTCAGTATGGTGGTTAAATAATAAATGGTGCCATCAACAGGAAAAAGTCATGTTACGGACATGCAAAAGGCACTAAACAAGTCAAGTGGTTGAGCTTTTAAAAAGCCAAAATGCTTCCTCAAGACACATCATGTCAATGCCTGCCTTTGTCTGGCTAATAGAGATGACTGTTGTGTTACCATTATGTTCATTAACTACATTCACCATTACTGCTAGGCAAACATGTTAACTTAGTATTTTATTTTAATACCATAATAAGTATCTGGGAGATTTGTTATTTCCTAGCAGCCTTCTCAGTGAAGGCTACGTTTTACATGGACAGGAATTTTAGTCCTGCTAGAAGCAAAGACGATGTACAAGAGGTTTACAGTCTGAGTGCAGGGATGAAGCTTCTTGTCTGACCAATAAGTCGTGGCAGACATAGTATGTGATAGACCAGGCCTTTGGGAAGGCATCTGCAAACTATCACCATAACTTGGAGGAAAGGGGCTGATGAATCATAAACAGCTACTACTGAGGCAGACTTATCTGTGAGGGTTATGCTTTGTCAGTATGAGAATCCCCATTGCACTCTGGAAGTAGACCTGCATTTATAGGAACCCAGACAGACAGCTGTATCTCCAGAGAAGTAGTAACTGTCCCGGCCACATACAGTCACTTATTTACAATTAAGCTCTTAGACATTAGTGCATTTGTTCTAGTGAGGTAGAAAGAGACACGGTTAGCAGAAAAACGCCATGCTTGCTTAAAGTCACTCTGCCAAGGAGTTTGACAGAGCAGCAGATACAGCAATACAGTTACAAGGGAAGGTCTGTTCAAGTGTAAAGAAATACCCCACTACGAAAGAGTTCCACTCATGACAACATATTACCCAGAATGTAAAAAAACTCTAAAATATCATAAGGGACCTCAAACTAACAAACAGCAACAATTGCAAATGGAAAATCTTTTTTCAAGTACTCCCTCTGCCGTCATTTAAACAACCACCAACTCTACAGAATCTTCTTGTGAGAAGCACACACAGACCAGAACAGAACATGGCCCAAAATGCCAAAAAAGCAATTACTAGAAAATGGAAATCAGAATCTAAACCATCTATTAGAAGTAATGAATATAGGAACAGATAAAACAACTGGAACTGAGATCTTTAGAAAAGGGTAGGAGCAAACTACATAGGAAAAAATGGGAATTGTGGGAACAAGGTATACAGGGAAGGAATGAAGTTTAAAAGAAGGCAGGACTTAAATGTGCTATGTAATGTTTAACAGAAAATGATCGGGTAGGTTATAGGTGATGTATAATGTTTGCAACTGGGAGTGTGTCAGTATGGTTTGTGATGTAAAATGCTTGCAACTAGGATTTTACTGTGTGGTTTGTTTTCATTTATATAAATGTATGACTGCTTACGTTGTAAGTGATAGTTTAATAAAGATGTTTCTTGTTTAACAAAAGGGGGGACAGGAACTGAATAATTTATGTAATGTTGCTTAGGTTATATGATATATAGCAATATATGTGAAGTATAATGTTTGGTAATGCTAATTTGTTAATACATTTTGATTACTTTTGTAGAAATGTAAATTTGCCTGTGTCACAAGTGATAATTCAATAAAGGTGTTTAAAAAAGTGCTGGCAACCATCCAAGATGCATAGCATCAGCAAAAATTTTACTGTTTCCAACATACAACTTCACAGAAGAGAAGTTTCAAAGTACAGGGGTCTTTTGCATTTACTTCTGAAAATATGATTTATCTAATCAAATGTAGGAAATCCCCAGAGAAAGGACAGGCACTCATAAGTAGGGTGATTGTCTGTAGGCTTACGGTTATATGCAAAATAACGGACAGGCCAGTGGCAACACATTTTTTCCAGTCTAATCATTCTGTAAGAGATATGTCAGTTATGGTTCTTCAAGGATATTTTGGACACATTGAGAAAGAAGAACAGTGAATATTAAGCTAATTCAGTTTTCAATTTGACAGTAGCAATTTGACTATGGATCATAGTTTTATCAGACACTATAGCACCTAAAGAGCATTTCCCTCTAAGCAACTAACAGTGTGCAGAAAAGAGATATACTGATGGGAAACAAATGGGTTCTTTTTTAATTTGTTAATGCATGATGTTATGATGATTGTGCTCTGAATCCAAAATACTGCCTAGCTCAAAAATGTAACACTATTTGAAAGATTACTAGGGTTTGCATGATGTTGACAGTAACCATTTGAATTTCCAAGACATGCAATGCCAAGTCCCTGTGTATGGAGACAGAATGGCTGAAAATCCAAACTTATACATACTAAGACTGCTATTTATTGGACTATTCACTTTTCTCCAAAGTATGGTGATCTTGGAGTTGGTATGTGTGTGTGTGTGTGTGTGTGTGTGTGTGTGTGTGTGTGTGTGTGTGTGTGTGTGTGTGTGTGTGTATATATATATATATATATATATATATATATATATATATATATATATACACGTTTGGAGGATAGGTATGGTAAAGGAGTTTGCCCCTGTAGAAACAAGTTTAAAGGGAAAGAAAATGATGCTTGATTGCTTGATTTTCTTGGGTATTTTTGGTGTTTTTGGAGGGAGGGGAGATTTCGAGACTCGGCATTCCATGTCCTGACATTTCAATAGAGAGTCAACACCGACATCTGTGTTTCATGCCTCCTAAACTTGGTGGACTTCTTTGAGACAGTTACCAAGGCTATAGACGAGGGAAAGGTGGTACACACAGCCTACCTAGACCTTGCTATGGCCTTCAACACCATTCCTCATTCTGGTATTATAGACAAGCTTACCAGCCTGAACATAAACCCGTACGTCACAAGATGGGTTGCCAACTGGCTCATGGACAGAACCCACATGGTGAGAGTTGCAGGAGCTAGGTCCGACTCTAAACCAGTTACATGTTGCGTTCCCCAAGCCTCAGTCCTAGGACCCCTCCTGTTCGGCATATACTTCTCAGAGGTACAGGCAAGCACAGGAGGACTATGGCTGACCAAGTTCGCAGAAGACTGCAAACTAGGGGCTATAATTTCACTCTCTGGCTGACACATACATCCTCCAAAAGGGTTTCACTGAGACGGATACCTGGTGTTAAAATCATGGCCTCAAGCTAAATGCCAAAAAGTGCATAGTCATCCCCTTTGGAAAAAATAAAGTACCCACAAACTACCACATAGGTGGTAGTCCCCTAAATACGGAAGACGAAATAAGGGATCTGGGGACCCAAGCAGATAGTAATCTCACCTTTGATAATCACATTGCCAAAGTGGTTAGACAATCCTTCTACATGGCCCACCTAATCAGAAAAGGGTTCACATCCTGATCAAAAGAGGTCATTGTGCCCCTCTACTCATCACTCATCAGACCCATCATAGAGTACAACGCCCCATTTGGGATGTACCTTACAAGACACCTGCAACAGCTGGAAAGACCACAGAATTACCTCACCAAGAGGATCACTGGCCTCAAACAGATGCCCTATGCAGCTCGACTGAAGAAACTCCAGTTGTACTCGGTTGCATACCGCCTACTCAGAGGTGATCTCTGCATGAGATACAAGGCCATGTCCAACCCAGAATTGATGGACATGCTCCACCTAAAGAAAACCTTATTCCCTCGAGCCACATGCTCTAGGGATCTAAACTTCACCACAACAATAAATAGGACACCACAACAATAAATAGGACATGCTGGATGGATAGATTCCTGCCCCAGAGACTTCCCATGCTTTGGAACAAGATCCCAATCTACATTAGTTGGAGCTCCTCACTAACACTCTTCAAAAGAAACCTTGACGAGTGGATGGGAAACAGAAAGTTTACCTCGGGGATCACTTCAGTGGCTCTGCTGGACAGAGACACAGTGAACGTATCTAAAGGTGCGGTGAAAGCCAACACATTCTGGCTAGGCTTATAAATGCCTTCAGGCATATAGCCTAGTACCAACCTATGAACCTATGAACCTCTTCATGACAGAGCATAGTTATATAAGGTAGCATTCTAGTCCATTTATTTGTTTTGTTTGTTTACCAGGGTACTACAACAATCACAACAGATCATTTGCAGGCACAGCCTGGGTGAAGAAATTCACAAAAAAATAAAATAGAACAAGTTCTCAAAAAGAGTAATCAGAGAAGGTAGATAACCCCATAGACAATTTATAAAATAGATTCCACAGAAAAGCACAAATGTTTTAACCACACACAAGGCAAGGTTGGAGCTGTAGTTCACCAACAGTTTATTGCACCACAAAATAAAAGAAACATAAGCGCTTTTGTTACATAAAATACATAACATAACTTCATCAGATAAAAGACAACATTCAAATGGGCACATATATATGCTTATGTTTCTTTTATTTTGTGGTGCAATAAACTGTTGGCGAACTACAGCTCCAACCTTGCCTTGTGTGTGGTTAAAACAATTTATAAAATATGTAATTAGTATTAACAGACGGAAAAAAACAAATGTAAATTAGCTTTAGTAGTAAATACTAGAGGGAAGCGGCAGCTGAGAACAGAGGGTCAAAGTAGAAATGATGCAGGAAGAGAAGGAAGTTAGGTTATGTATTTTAAGCTTTGCCCTGAACATGGGGAAAGAGAAGAATTCTTTTAGGTGAGGAGGGAGGGAGTGTCAGAGTTTTGGTGCAAGAATGGAGAAGAAATGGCTGGTACAGTGCTGTTTGGATTGAGGTGGCTGAAGTGAGGGAGTTAATTGGGAGAGGTTGTGGAGATTGTATGTGGTGGTTTTATCATGGAATTTGGTTGCAAGAGGTGGGAAGGCACCTGGTTTAATTATTTTTTAAAGAAGAGACCCCAGGAGTAGCTCAACTCTGTTTAAGACTGGTAGCCATTTAATCCCCCAAGAGGGGGATTAAAGAGGTGGATGACTTGGTGGGGAAGAAGTACTAGGGAGGTGGCAGAATTCTTTCAGAAAGTCAGAGGTTGAGAGTTGGCCTTGAGACAATATTAGGTGAGGAGGTAGATCAGTGGATTTTTGGTCTGTGAGGATATTTACTTCCTACCACAAATGTTTGGGTTTGCCTAGCAGAACAAGTTGTTTGTTTTTGAAATAGTTGGTTTTGTGAAAACACTAGTAATCATAGCAGGTAGGAAGGCCATAATATTCAAACGATCGATATAAGAAAACTTGTTCAATACTGCTCCACTGCATAAATATCTATTAGAACCTTAGCCTGATGGATAAGCTGCAGTGTTGCAGCAGTAGCATTGTTGCCTCACAGCAAGAGGTTCTCCTATTCGATTCTCGGCTGGAGTGCCTTCTGTGTGGAGTCTGCATGTCCTCCCCGCAGTCGAGTGGCGTTTGAAAGACATGCATGAATGGGCATGCCTTCATTGAAGGTTAGGCATTGGGCTGACAACTCGGCACCATAAAAAAATCTACTGCCAATCATTAGCAGACCGGAGTTCCGCTGTGGTGACCCCTAACTGAGAAAAGCCGAAAAGACAAACAAGACAAAACAGAACCTTAGCCTGACATTCCAACACATTTTTTCTTCTTTTTTCTCTCTCTCTCTCTTTCTTTATTTTAGTTAGCTAATCTACACTCTATTTAGTACACCAACTGCACATACATTTCATATATTCCTATTTATTATTTTATTCTCTTGGTAGTCCCTGCCTTTTTCATAACACATTGCTTCACTGTGACATAGATATTACAGCAATTAACATTTTCTGTTAACCAAAACATCTATTTCACAAATAATACTTGTTTAGACAACTAACAAATTATTAATTATAACTTTTGGTTTTCCTTTTCTAGATTTAACTAATCTCTCAAACATCTCTCTGACTGTAATTTTGTTTTCCCGTTAAATGTTAGAGTAGTTTTTTTAAGCTGTTATATTCCCTTCTGAATGAACATTTACTCTAATGTAGCATGTAGGGAGAACATTTAGTTTTATGACAGGCCACAACTCGTTTTTCTCAAGTGTCAGGCTCACACACTGACACACAGTCACACTCTGTGTCTCTGATGTGTACTTGTCCTACTAAGCATCTGAGCAACACACTTTCTGCCCACACTGTCATTTTCCAAGTGTCTTTATTAACCAATGAGAAAGAAGTTATGTACTTCACTTTCTAAGCATAAGTGAATATTAAAGCACTGTATCTAATATCAGTTACTTCATATGATTCATGAGATTTAGTTGTTAGAGGAACTGATACATAAATTTGCAGAGAAGATATTGAGGATGTGAAGCAGGCCTTAGAATGCCTTAATATAACATCCACAAGGACTTCCTTACTGTTAGTAGGAATGTACACCCTGTTTGAAAGGATACCTTGTACTGGTGTTAGGACGTATTTTTCACAAATCACATATAGAAAGAACAGTCATGTCACCGTGAATGAAAAGATTTTGGGGTAAATACCTACATGAAAAATGTCCTGTTTTAAAAAATGGAAATATGTAGAGCATATGAGCCTAATTTTGGACACACGTGTTCAGACAGGATGACACGCACTTGTCAAGATCAGGAAAGAGAATTTTTGCAGCAGATACTTTGGAATATTTGACAAACACAAGGGCGGATTTCTGCCAGGTGAAAATTTAAAATGATCAGAGATAGCAACATTTGTTGCATCTGTGATGAAAGGAGATACTGCCAGCCCAGCTAGCTGGAATTTTGTAAACAATTACATGTCATCTGAATATACCAAAATGATTTATGTAAGATGCTTGTGTTACAGCTGTATTAGAACTGTATGTCATGTGTATATCAAACTGGTTTTTATACACATATGTGTTGAAGGGATATTTTGTAAAGTGTGTTTGAGATGCATCCGCAGTGTGCCCTGCTGGAGGAAAACAGAAATGTACATGCACTATTGTAAGTGACTAAATGTATATATTTTAACAGTGGAAACTGGAACACAGAAGGTTAACTTCAGTCCAGCAATTTTTAGGAAAATAGCTGAAATTAAATTACTTTATAGGCTGCGCAGTAAAAGAAGGTATATTTCAGTTTCTAGTGCACCTAGAGACAGAGAGTCTGTGCTGAGAAGCTTTTTGTATTGTCTTTAGGTTGAATTAATTACTAGTCTTGAAAGCATGAAGGAATGCAATTATTTTATGACTTCCAGTATGTGCCAAATATTTGAGGTATATATATTTTCACATGTAGATGCTAAATACTGTCAGCTTCATCAATGGTTATTTGGCCTGGGAACTAGGAGTCAGGTGACAAGAGATTATGTCATTCTGAAAGCTATCACAGCAGTAATATTTTAGATATTAATTTGAGAGGTCTCTTAGTGAGATCGAGCATTCTGCATTATGTCTTGGACCAGACAACAACAAGATCCACTCACCACATTTGCCTTGATCTAATGAAGTAAGTTACTGAGGAATAGTAATTCTCTTAGTTTCAGAAATAGTCAGAAATATAGTGAAGCTTAGTTTAGATATTTGTCTTTATTTATTTGAGACTGTCCTGCAATGTTGTTTTAAATATTTCCTGTGGTTTTGAACTCTGATGTCACCATGAATATATATTTAGTATTGTCTTGTTCTTTTATTATTTATTATTAAATATATTTAAACCTTTCATTGTGGCTGATCTGTGTAGAGATATTTAAGTTTTTAGAGTACTTGCATATTTATTTGGTGACACTGTGTGGACTCCTAACAGCCTTGCTCTTGGTCAAACTACCATTTGTATTAATATTAATATTAATATTACACAATAAGATTGGACACCCTTTGTTAAGGGCCTTAAAGTAGCTGATAAGGGGTTCTGGTGACAGTGAAAACTACCTTATAGTCTGGGCAGAAGGGGGTATGGCTAGGAAACCTGTGCTAGCCTTTCCCAGTTGTGTGTGTGTGTGTGTGTGTGTGTGTGTGTGTGTGTGTGTGTGTGTGTGTGTGTGTGTGTGTGTGTGTGTGTGTGTGTGTGTGTTTGAGTGTGTAAAACAAATCTCCAAGGATGTGTGTGTCAGCTACTTGGGCAGGGACATGAAGCACTGGTTGGACAGAGAGAGTGTTGGAGGACTTGGCTTGAAACCCTGGCTAAGGACTCAACTCTATAGCTGTGCCAGTGGTGAGTCTTATTGGGAATCTGGATAGAGAGAGATCAACCAGTCCAGACTGACTGTGGTCTACGTGTGCTCTTAAGGGAAATTGCACTTGATGGAGAGAGCTGCATCTGGAAATAGTGTGTGTGTACTTGTCATTCCTCCCAGTGTATGTCCCCACTGGTGCCAGTGGTGAGGATTAAGGCTTCTTGATTACTGGTCCAGTGGTGGAGTGTCACAGCATATTTGATGGTTGTTAATGCTAGGAGTATTAATAATACTTTTTATTGGAAAATTTACTGTGTTCTCACAAGATTGATTCTGTTATTGTTTGTGAAACATATTTAAAGAAAAATGATTGGAAAACAGTTCTGTCAGGGTATAAATGTTTTACTGTAACAGAGATTCTAACAAAAAATCAGGTGGTGGCATTATGATAGGGATTACAGATAGTTATGAGACCTGTGATTTTTACATGTTCAGTGATAACACCAATACAATAGATTGTGTAACTGTGACAATAAAGACAGTCCTTTAAGCAATAACAATTATTGGAGTGTATAGCCCACCAAAGCTAAGTGCTGATGACCTAGAGGAATTCATACATTTCTTGCACGAAACACAAGCAGGAAGAATAATAGTGGCTGGGGACTTAAATTTACCAGAAACAGCTGGAATAATATTGATTCAACAACATTATTAAGGAAATTAATCACAACATATGCTCAAGAACAATTTGCTTCAGATTTAAAAAAAAATACCAGGAAACAGAACAGACATTGTTTGTGTTCCTAAAGAAATTACTGTTGCTGCAAGTTAAGTTTTACCAGTGTTGATGTGCAGTGATCATAGGATTATTAAGGTTAATTTGTTGCCAGATAATTTTGTCAAACTGAAATCTAAACCAAATCCACAGAAGATTAATAACAGATTATATGAAAGCAAAGCAGTCACTATGTAAAACTAACCAGAAAGGCTCATCCAGACTCTGCTACACTTTGCTGTGAAGGAAAGGTTAGTTTGCTTTTATTTTTTGTATTTTGTATATTTTAAATACTGTAGTTTGTTTTCTTTACCTTGTGTTTTACCTGCATTCTGCTTTAACAGCATATTAAAACTTCAAAAGAGACCACAGCTCTCTCTCTCTTCTGAGTCAGGCAAAATTTCTTTTCCTTCCCTTCAACCCAGTCATAGTTGTCTTGTTAAACACCACTGTCTTTCTAGCTGCCTGCCTCATGTTAATCTGACCATATATCTCATTTCCTGTCTACTTTCAGTGGCTTGTTGGAGTAATCACTAAATCAAAAACCCCTCCCCTTCAACTATTTAAATTTATTGGCCATTCTACCGTATTCCATAGTACCAGAATACAAAAGTGACCACCCCTTTCAACCCATCTTGCTGTTTTAAAAATAGTAACTCTCCACTAAACCTTAACTTTTTAAACAGGTAAAACTTAAGTTACCTACTTTCACGTCTACCTTCTCTAGTGCACACTGCAGTGTGCATTTGTTTTCATCTTACTTTTAAGCATCCCTTTGACTAGCACTTTCTCTAATACCTGCTGGAAAGCACTAGGAAGCCTTAAACTGATACAAGCACTCAACTCCCCTTGTTAATAAGGAGAAATTAATAGTAGGCACTAAACAGCCTATAATTGCAAAGTACCTTGCTAAGGTAAGGGAAAACAGCTCCTGTATTTTACAAAAAAAAAAAAAAAAGCATCAAACCAGGCATGTCCAAGGGTTAGCTTCCGGTGATTTCTCCTGTCCACCTGGTGAATCTGGGCATACTGGGGCAATGCAGCAATTGCCTCATGTACACAGACAACCCTCTCCTCCTACCACCCAACACTACAACCTGTGAGAGATGCACTTACATAGCCAAAATGGAAGCAAAGCTCTTTCCACCCAAGATTGTGCTAGACAGTCAAGAGGAGAAGGTTAACACCCACACTACACCTCAAGCAACACATAGCCCTTCTAAACCCACACCACCAACACCCACATATAGCAACACTAAATCCACATATGCAGAGGCCCTTAACTGTAATCTGCCCAAGCAACAAGGACCTCTGAAGCTGAAACGCAAACAAACACCAATCACAACCAAAGTGTCACATAGTTCAAAACACCTGTGTGCCACCCAGGAACAGCCCCTAAGGCAAGATAATGTACCTAATACTTTAGTCATAGGTGACTCTATAGTCCAGCACACTGATGTCCCTCTCACCAGGTTGAACAAGGAGAAAATTACAGTCAGCTGCCTGTCAGGTGCCAGGATCCGCCACATAACGCATGCACTCAAGTCACTCCACAACAAGTACAAATATGACTCTGTCATTGTCCATGTTGGAGTGAATGACTTGAGACGTACCACCCTGGACTACATGAAAAGAGACATGGAATAGCTCTCGGATCATGTGGCCCAGGCAGGTATGACCCTAGCCCTGAGTAGCATCCTGCCCTCGCCCAGAATGATACCACAATATAAGGACAAAATGATTGACTTCAACAATTGGCTAAGCTTCTGGTGTCATTCAAAGGGGATGTTAAATAAAAACAAAGATAACAACACAGGAGGCTCAGATGCAAAATTTACTAGTGTACACCAGGAGGCAAAAAAACATACAAGTACAGAATTTTGTCTGACATGATGCAGGAAGTACAGAATATTTTATAGTGTTTACATTCAGGTTTTGCCCACCTTACTGACGTGGTTAGTCACAGGGCATCTACATCACTTTTACTAACAGTATTCTATTCATAAAGATTGCTGATGTTATATTTTTTAAAAAAGCTTTCCCTTGGGAATAATACAGCCTTGCAAAGCACCTGGTCAGTTATAATGTCTTTCTGGAAATGTTACTCCTTCAAGGTTTCAGGCCTGCTCGAATACAATAGTTGGTTCAGTCTTGTAATACACTTCTTTGTTCTTCTTGCAACATTTTCTCAACAGCTGTGTCTTATTTTGGTAACATTTACAAGGCCAATTGTCCCAGAGGAAGGAGAAGAAGATTTTCAATGCTTTATACATTTAATTTCCTGACCCAGCAGATAATCATTAGTGAAAACATAAGCTTGCTGAGCTGGCTACTGCCAGGGTCAGAGTTCAAATACACTGCAGTTCCAAAGCTTCAAGCAATTACATGTAAAATCATTCTTATTGCCATATTATTAATAGAATAAAATGCATTATATACTATTTGCTTTTTAACTAGCACTTTATATATGTTCAAATACATATTTTTCTAACATTTTCCTCCTTTTAATACTTTTATTCTATTCTGAAATATAAACAATGTCATTTCGTCCCCTAGCCTTCTCCTTTAAGGACTTTCAACCAGGCAAGTCATTTAGTTTATACTTCAGAAAGAATTTCATCTGAAATTAATTTTTCTAACTCAATGTCTTGGTACAAAGTTTCAGTTACAGATACATCAATAAAATCTTTGATTAATCTTTTCATGCAGGGAATCCCACAACAGACACATGCTCCTAATAGGAGCAGACCCACACAAATAGCAATCAAGATGTTCATTAGGATAGAACCCCACCCACCAAACAGACTCTGGAAAAAGTTCGTCAGTGGGTTTGGGCCTGGTTCAGTCATGGCCAATACCTGCTGTATTACCTCTAGGTGGTCATTAATTTCATGTCAATTGTCTGGTATAAATGCACAGCATTCTTCTTTGATAAGCACGCACGTACCACCTCTCGCCGCTAGGGTGAAGTCAAGAGCCATTCGATTTTGTAGCACAACAGTTCTCATTGCATTCAGTTCATCAGTCACTAGTTTGAGAGCAGAAAAAGTTGCATTACTCATTACTTCGAGAAGTTTCGACAGCTTTCTCAACTCCCAGATCGATTTGACTGCTCCATATGCTGGAAGTATTCCAGCCCAGGATATTACACTGTCACTCAAGTCCATATGAGTCAATTTTTCTTTGTTTTTTTACGGAATGATGATCTTTCCAACCAGCTTCGATTTGTCCTACTGGATTTACAGGTTTTCCGATTGGACCTTCAGGTTTCCGGGCTACATCTCTCACATTTCGTATCTTACCTAGAGGTAATTCTGCAGTATGTCTTATGGCCGGAACCAGATAACCCAAAAAACAACTGCCGGACCAATTCTCAGGTAGCCATTTGTATGCCTTTTTCCCACAAGCAAAATAACAGTTTTCTACTTTAGTACTGACGCGGGTTAATTCTGAATGAAACATTTTCTTGTCTATAATAGACAGTTGTTTATGTAAAACAGGATTTCTCTGCACATCACTTAATGTTGTTTTCATTAAACTCAAATATGAATCATAATTCTTATTACAAACAGTGCCTCTATCTTTAACCTTAATGTAGCATTTATGAGATATGGTTATATTACAGTTACTCCAACCCACTTGAAGTGTATCATTCTTATAAAAACATACAATTCCCTTCTGTGTAATAGGCAAATACAATGCAATTTTGTCTTGTGATCTTACAGATCCTGTATCAAAAAGTAAATTCTCCCAAGTCTCATTTATCCCCAAGGGGACAGCGGACATTAACAGTCCTCCATATGCTGTTGGTATAGCAGTACAAACCCAGCAATTTGAAATGTTCATAGTCCCTACATATACACGCTTCATAGCTAGGTATGTGTTAAAGTTTGGATGCCAGTCTATAGACAGTTCATCACGTCTCTCCACTTTCACTTGTGTGGTTACATGTAGGAAAAACCACAACAAAAGGAAGGTCATCACAATCATAGTCAATAAATGCATAGCCAACAATATGATTAAACAACATCTTTGGGGTTGATCTGTATTTTTACTCGTTTTGCTCTTGGCCATCCTGCCTTTGTTGTGTATCAGTCCCAAAATGTTTAACAAGTTGAAAATTCTGGTTTACAGTAGATGGACCCAGGACATCCTCTCAGCAACTTTGACTGCAGAGCAGTACCTGGTACGGTCCTTCCCACTTTGGACTCACCCAATTCTTCCTCTTCGTAACCTTCAGCCACACCCAGGTCCCCAGAGTCAGCACTGCTTCTAGCGGTCCGGTCTGTCTTTATCTGAAAAGAGTTCAACTGCAAAACAGTTTTATTTGTTAACAGTTTTCTTATGTAGCTAGCTAATGAGCTGTCAGCCTCTAGTTCTGCAGGCATGAGAGCTTTCCACTGTGGCACATAATATGCCCTTCCAAATATCATTTCAAAGGGAGTCAAACCCTTTACATTTGGAACTGTTCTCATGCTCAGCAGTGCCAAAGGCAAACAGCAAATCCAGTTTTTCTGTGTCTCACTCACTAGCTTCCTCAATTTGTTTTTTAGAATTCCATTGTACCTTTCCACCAGTCCTGCAGACTGTGGGTGGTAAGCACAATGATTCTTTAAGGAGATTCCAAAGAATCTCCCAAGCTGGTGAATCATCTGATTAACAAAATGTGTCCCATTGTCACTATTAATCCTTTCTGGTATGCCAAATCTGGGAATTATTTCTTTTACTAGGGCTTTTGCCATGGTTGCTGCATCCGGATTTTTAGTTGGAAAAGCTTCTACCCATTTGGAAAACATATCTATAATTACTAAACAGTATTTTTCCCTTCACATTTATTCAATTCTATGAAATCCATACAAATAGTGTGGAACGGATATGGTGGTGTAGGAAAACTCCCTTGCTTGGGTTTGAATGCCCCTTGTACATGATGTTTGTTACAAATATGGCATGCTGCACAAAATTTTTTTGTATAATTTATGAATCCGTATGTTTGGAATATTCGATTTACTAACTGTACCATCCCCCCTGTTGAGACATGGCACTGCCCATGGCTCAACAAAGCTGCATATCTAAATAAATTAGACGGTAATATTGTTTTTTTCTCTTTGGAGACATACAGTCCATTTTCAAGGATTGCACCTCGTTTCTCCCATTTTTGTTTCTCTGCTTTCGTAGTTAGTGTCTGCATTGTTTTTAACATTTCTAGATCTAAAATCTCAGAGGGTTGTAATTCCTCGGTTAAAAGTAAAGTTTCTGAGTCTGAGGCTGCTTTCTTTGCAGCTGCATCAGCTTTTGCATTTCCTTTTGAAATTCTATCCTGTTGTTTTGTATAAGCTAAACATTTACAAATAGCTACTTTAGTAGGTAACTGAATAGAATCTAATAAGTTCAAAATAAGTTGCGCATGATTAATCGGTTTGCCATTAGATGTTATCATTCCCCTATTTTTCCATTGTTTTGCAAAAACATGCACTGTAGAGAAAGCATACTGACTGTCAGTATATATGTTCACACATTTATCTATCGCTAGAGTGCAAGCCCGTGTTAAGGCTATCAGTTCTGCTGCTTGTGCAGATAGGTTGTGCTGTAAAGGTTTGGCTTCTAAGATCTCTATATCTGTAACCACTGCATACCCTACTAGATTTTTTCCTGTAGGACCCCTTCTGCATGAGCCATCCACATAAAATGTCACCTCGGCATCATCCAAGGGCATATCAGTGAGGTCTTGTCTGGGCAAAGTTATTTGCTCAATTTCCTGCAGGCAGCTGTGTGGTGTGCCATCCACAGGGGTTGGAAGTAACATTGACGGGTTTAATGTTGTACAACGTTCAATTACCATATGAGGTTGGCTCAGCAGTATGGTCATACATGAAGGATGTCTAGCAGGAGATAGATATGCTATTTTTTCTTGTAGTAAAATTATCGCGACTGCATGAGGCACTCTCAATGTGAAAGGGTGGAATAACACCACTGAAGCCGAAGCCTGTACTGCCATTGCAGCTGCGACCACTGCTTGCACACAGTGAGGCAACGATCATGCCACTGGGTCTAACTGTGATGAATAGTAAGCTATGGGGCGTTGCTTATCCCCATGCTGTTGCATCAGAACTGACGTCATGTATCCCTGTTTACAATCTACAGTCTGAAAGAATCTTTTATGGTAATTCGGAAGTCCTAAAACTAATGAAGAAGCTATCAATTGTTTTAGTCTGCAGAAAGCTGTTTCTGCTTCGGGTGTCCATTGTAATATATCTTGTGCTGCCATTGGTGTTTTATATATTAAATCAGCCAGTGGAGCAGATTCTAAAGCATAGTTTGATATCCAGCCGACAAAATTAGTCGTTCCCAAGAAGGACATCATTTCCTTCTTGGTTGCTGGTTTGGGTGCCTGTAAAATCGCTGTTTTTCTGTCTTCATCTAATATTCTACCTTCATTGGATATTACATATCCTAGGTATCTGACTTGTTTTTTCCAAAGTTGTAACTTACTTTTGTTTACTTTGTGTCCTTGTGCTGCTAAAAATTTCAATAATGCTATTGTATCATCCCTGCATTGCTGCTGGGTAGGGGCTGCTAGCAAGATGTCATCTACATAAAGTAGAATCTGACTACCTCCTGGTGGAGTAAACCCTGCCAGGTTGCTTGCCATTTCTTGTGCAAATATTGTTGGACTCTCACAATATCCCTGTGGTAGCCGAGTATAGGTATATCTTTTACCCTGAAATGTAAATGCAAACCAATACTGGCTATCAGGATGTATAGGTATTGAAAAGAAAGCATTGCTTATGTCTACTACAGTAAAATATTTTTTTAAATCGTTCAACAGGTTGCATTGTTTACAGCTTGTAAATCCTGTACCATCCACCACTCCCATTTGCTTTTTAACAGGAAATAGAGGGTATTACATGGTGAATCAAGAGATTCTACCAGTACTCCTTCCTTGAGTAATGCTGCTATTATAGGCTTGATTCCTTGCTCTGCATCTTTCCTCAAGGGGTATTGTCTTTTTTGTGGTCTAAATGCTGATTTTGGTGTAATAGTAACTGGTCCTGCTGTTTGAATAAGTCCTACATTTGATTTGCCTGTTGACCAAAGAATCTTTGGTATGTCACACAAGGCTTTTTCTTCTTCTTCTAATAAGAACGCCAATCAGCTATCTTCACTAGTTTGTAAGTGTACAGCTGGATGTGTCTGTGTCAGCCAATTCAATTTTTGTTTTTGTATTCCCTGCTCTGATAATTCTAAATCAGTTTGTTTTTCCCATCTTGTTACTTTTTCTCCTAAGTCTGCCCATTTCATATTCTTGTTTTTTGTTAAGCTGACATGGGGTAGTCGATTAGATTTGTACAGTGTCATGAATTCCTGAGGTAATGAACAGCTTACCACACTGTTTCCCTCAGTATCCCAATACAAGGTTCGTAATACTTATCTGTTAGCAGGATTTTTTAATAATTCTTGCTCATATTCTTTATCAGGTCCTGGCATGCTACAGTAGTATAGAGTACAGTGTAACAAATGCTGTTGGTCAGTGTCAAGGGAGGGGGCCTTACTGATGGCTACATTCATCAGTTCCTCGGTTACTGCCCCTGGACCAGTTGTAACTAGGTCCTGGCTGTACCAGTAAAAAGTTTCACCCTCTGGTCGCAACACGAAAGTATCCATTTGTCTTTGTGCCTCCATACCCTGCATAGTGGGAACTACCGCTATGCCAAATATCTGCATAAGATCTCTTCCCAGTAAGTTTACTGGTCATTTTGCAGAAACTACAATTTTACTTTTCTGAGTCATACCTGAAACAGGGTCAGTTATTGCTATATCATGGGAGAGTGGCTCCTTATATAGCTGTCCGTTTGCTGCTTTTACTAATATATAATCAGGTGATTCGGAATATTCTGGTAACTTGGAGGGGTGTATCAAAGTCCGTGACGCTCCTGAGTCACACAGGAATTTTACTTCCCTCCCATCCACCAGAAGTGTGACTTCTGGTTTTGTGTCTGCCAGATAGAGCTCCAAGCTCAGTAATGCCAAATCTAAAATTTCACTTTCTTCATCCTCTACATCTGCTTGCACTTCCTCTATTCCTGCTACTACATTTACATTTGTCCTTTGTTTGTTAGCCTTTCCTGATGATTTCTGACTTTCATCACTATCATATAGTCAGTCCTCATCACCCTTACTTTCTGTAGTTACCTTTTTATTTAGCCTGCAATCCCTTGCTAAATGTCCTTTCTTTCCACACTTAAAGCACTCACCTTTCTTTTTTCTCTCTTCAAAATCTTCTGACCGTTTGTCAGATTGTCTATTTCCCTGGGCATTTTTCTTACCCTTTTACGGACTGTACTACAAAACCTCAGCTCCATCTTCAGCAGTGAAGACTTGTGTCTTCTTTTTCTTTTACTATTAAAGTGTCTTTCAGCATGTCTAGCATATTCAAGTAAGGCTTGTAGCCTACTTGTTCGATGATCTATCATATGCTTCATAATAAAGCTACTGATAGGTGCAATGCAACCTTTCAAAAACGCATTTTTCAGTTGCTGTTCATACGAGGTATCATGTGTCTGATTTTCAGGAATAGCCATACCACTATGGTTATTGAAACATTCTAATAATCTACCATAATACCCATCTACAGTTTCATTCTCTTGTTGTATGCATTGGTTAATGCAAGTTCAATCTGCTCTAGGTTTGCATTTTTCGGAAATTCGGTCTGTAAGACCTTTTACTCTGTTGTGTAGTTCTGCGTCACTATGTGGGAGTGGTTTAAGCTCTGCATTACGAGGATTCCAGGTGCCACAAATCATGTGCCAGTCTGGACCCACAATTTGTCTAACTACCTTTTCTACTTCTTCCCCATTTAAGTGGTAACTTAGTCTCATACCTTGTAAATCTTGTAAAAACTTTGTGTAAATAACTTTTGGATGAGGGATTCCCTCTGTAGCTTTCCGAATATCCTCTGGTGTCCATGGTCTGTATACTAGAAGAGTTGGGTCCTGCCCTTCCTGTCCTGCCTGAGGATTTGGTACCTCGATTAGTGGACAGATTTCTTCCTCATTCTCCTCTAGTGTGTTTCTCCCTATTTGATACAAGTCTGTGTCCCCAAGTGTTTTACGTGTCCGGGACCTAGTTTCAATAGGATCTCTAACAAATGGTTTTAGTGTTCTTGTGACATCAGGATAACGTGGAGGTGGACCAGCTTGTCCTCCTGCTTCATATCCTTAAAAAGGCATCGGAGGGGGCGGGGGAGGAGGAGCCATCACTATTACCATATTATTATCCTCTTTATCTAAAAATAACGTCTTAGCATTTTTCGTTTTTTGTTCCCTTCGGTTTACTTCCTCAATTCACCTGTGTGCCTGAGGAATGCCTAATCATTGTTGTTTTTTTTCCTGACCTTCTGCGTCAGATTTAAGTTGTTTTAAGAGTTTGATTAATGAAATTTTATCTAATTTACCATCAAATCCGTATTTATTAACCCATTTTGTATAATACCTTACATTATCAGCCCGTTGTAATTGCATATATTTTGCATCTTCAGTTAGGGCCAGATCTCACGATGTTTTAGTGCACTGATTTCCCATATCAAAAGAAAATGTTACGTAACCGTTTTCACCACGTGGTATTTCAGTTCCTTACACAGTTTATCTAGAATGACTGCCTACCTTATTCTGTTTCCCTGATCTCTGACAAAATATACAGTAATTTCCTTTTGTCCCTGATCTGTACAACAAATCTTCTGACAATAGTATTTACTGCAACCTAGTCCCTGATCTAAAACAGAAAAAAGGCAAATATCTTCCTACCTGAGCCTCCTGAGTCGACCAGTTCGAGACCGCTCAGATCAGAAAGTGGCCAGCCTCTCAAAATGACAATTCAGTCAGAGGTCTTTTGTGTTTCAAGAAGAACCGTTTCGGTAGCTTCTCCTGCGCAGTGTTCGACCACCGGTACACTCTGATCTGTAGCTGTCTGAGGGTTTCCGAATCAAGAAAAACCAAACTGTTAAATAAAAACAAAGATAACAACACAGGAGGCTCAGATGCAAAAATTTACTAGTGTACACCAGGAGGCAAAAAACCATACAAGTACAGAATTTTGTCTGACATGATGCAGGAAGTACAGAATATTTTATAGTGTTTACATTCAGGTTTTGCCCACCTTACTGACGTGGTTAGTCACAGGGCATCTACATCACTTTTACTAACAGTATTCTATTCATAAAGATTGCTGATGTTATATTTTTTAAAAAAGCTCTCCCTTGGGAATAATACAGCCTTGCAAAGCACCTGGTCAGTTAGAATGTCTTTCCGTAAATGTTACTCCTTCAAGGTTTCAGGCCTGCTCGAATACAATAGTTGGTTCAGTCTTGTAATACACTTCTTTGTTCTTCTTGCAACATTTTCTCAACAGCTGTGTCTTATCTTGGTAACATTTACAAGGCCAATTGTCCCAGATGAAGGAGAAGAAGATTTTCAATGCTTTATACATTTAATTTCCTGACCCAGCAGATAATCATTAGTGAAAAACATAAGCTTGCTGAGCTGGCTACTGCCAGGGTCAGAGTTCAAATACACTGCAGTTCCAAAGCTTCAAGCAATTACATGTAAAATCATTCTTATTGCCATATTATTAATAGACTAAAATGCATTATATACTATTTGCTTTTTAACTAGCACTTTATATATGTTCAAATACCTATTTTTCTAACAGGGGATCCAGTATCTGTCTGCCTGGGACGACATGATTGACAGACCATGACGCTTTGCCAGAGATGGTCTGCACCTGTCGCCTCTGGGATTCAGGTTACTGGCTAAGGCTCTTGCCACCCCTATAGTGCCTTTTTTAGGCAAAGTTCAAAGAACAAAACCACCACCGTAACAGGTACAAGCATGCAAAATCTGAAGGTAATGCTACTCAATGCTAGAAGTCTAAACCTCAAAATGCACTCTCTCGAGGCACTCCTAAAAATGGAGAACATCGATATCTGTGCAGTAACTGAGACCTGGTTCAAGGCTCCAGAGAGCACCCCTGCAATACCAGGCTACAACTCTTACCACACTTTTCGGCCACCAAAGCAGGACCAAAACGCTAAAGGTGGAGGAGTGTCAATATTCACCAAGGATATTTACACCTCCAGGCTAGTTGCCCAACATAATGCGTCTGAAATTCTCCAAGTGCAACTAACACTAGGTAAGACTGCAATCTAAATTATAGCTTGCTACAGATCCCCCACTATACCCCAAGATTCTCACTACACCTTTCTAAACATACTGAAAAATATTAATATAGAACCAAACACCCTAATACTGGGTGATTTTAACTACCCTGCCATTAACTGGGAAAGCTACTCATGTACCAACACCTTTGCCCAACGGTTCTTGGAATTCATAAATTCCAACGCCCTGGATCAACTAATCCATAGTCCCACCAGGGGCTCCAATATCCTAGACCTGGTCATTACCAACATGGGAAATCGATGCTCCAGACCTATGGTCACCCCCTCGTTAGTCACGTCTGACCATAAGCTAATCACCCTTAACATCCACATCCCACCCCCACCTCCCAGTAAGGAAACCTCCATAAAAAACTTCTTCAAAGCCAACTTCATGCTACTCAAGTCAGAAGTGACAAACTTCATGACACCCATGCAGACGGGAGCTGAAAGTTCAACTGCTGAATCCTACACTAAGGCACTGTACGTGCACATCCACTCATGCATAAATCGTGCCATCCCATATAGAACCAAGATGTTCTCATCCAAAAAAAAGAAGCCAATCTGCTGGTCCCCTGCCATAAACAAACTTTACAACAAAAGGAAGAAACTGTTGCAGAAAAGAGGAAAATCCCAGGATGCAAAAATCTTCCTTACCAGCCTCAGTAAGAAACTGAGATCCCTCATAAAATCCTCCAAAGCTAGTTACAAAAATAAAATTGCCAAAGATTCCAAAGACAACAACAAGGCATTCTATAACTATGTCAAGAATCTAAATGGCAATGCTCAGATCTGCTCTGAGCTAAAACAGAATGGCATTAAATATACTGATCCCAAGGATATTGCCAATATCCTGGCAGATCAATTTAATGCCAACTTCACCCCCCCTCTCACCCCCTAAATGGCCCATCTCAATACCGGAAGATTGCCAAATTCCGGTAATAACGGTCACACAGGTAAAAAACGCACTCTCCAAAGCTAAGAATACAGCATCCATGGGACCAGATGACATCCCAGGCTGTGTACTACATGAACTACAATATGAACTGGCACCTCACCTAAGTGTCTTGTTTAATCATAGCCTCACCTCAGGTTTCGTGCCCACTGAGTGGTGCACAGCTACAGTTATCCCACTCCACAAGAGGGGATCCACCTTGGATCCTGGAAACTACCGTCCCATCAGTCTGACAAGCCTTATCTGCAAGGCCATGGAGTGTATTATCATGGAACTTATAAACAAAGACATTGGCAACCTTCAAACACTGGGCCCCACCCAGTTTGGGTTCGTGAAGGGCCGATCTTGTCTCCTGAACTTGATTGACTTCTTCAAATCAGTCTCCAGAGCCATGGACAAGGGTAAGGTGGTCCACACAGCCTATCTAGACCTTGCCAAGGCCTTTGACACCATCCCCCACTCTGGAATCATAGATAAGCTTACTAAGCTGGCATTAATCCCTACGTCACCCAATGGGTTGCTAACTGGCTTACTGATAGAACCCATACTGTAAAAGCAGCCGACTCCAAATCCAGCTCCAGACAAGTGACAAGTGGAGTACCTCAGGGTTCAGTCCTGGGACCGCTCTTGTTTGGCATCTACTTCTCTGAAGTACAGGCCAACACTAAGGGACTCTGGATAACAAAGTTTGCAGATGACTGCAAACTGGGAGCCATTACTGAATCCCCAAATGATGTGGATACTCTACAAAAGGGCCTTACAGAAACAGATGCTTGGTGCCAGAGCCATGGGCTCAAGCTCAATGCCAAGAAATGTATAGTTATTCCCTTTGGGTAAAAACATGTATCCGTGAATTACCATATAGGTGGCAGTACACTAAACACCAAAAGTTTGATAAGAGACTTAGGGACACAGGTGGACAGTGGTCTCACCTTCGATAACCACATCGCCACAACAGTCAGGAAATCCTTCTATGTTTCACACCTCATCATTAAGGGCTTTTCATCCAGAAAAAAGGAGGTCATTGTCTCACTGTACTCATCCCTCATTAGACCCATTATAGAATACAATGCCCCATTTGGTATGTACCTCTCAAGACATCTGCAACAACTGGAAAGGCCACAGAAATACCTCACTAAAAGAATCACAGGCCTAAAGCAGATGCCCTATGCTGACCGCCTTAAAAAACTCCAGCTATACTCTGTCGCATATCGTCTACTCAGAGGCGATCTTTGCTTAACATACAAGGCCATGTCAAACCCAGAGCTGTTGGACATGCTACACTTAAAGAAATCCCAATCCCTCAGAGCCACACGCTCCAGGGATCTAAACCTTGTCATCACAATAAACAAAACATGCTGGAGGGATAGGTTCCTGACCCAGAGACTCCCCAGACTCTGGAATAGATTGCCCATACATGTTAAGCAGAGTGCCTCTTTGGTCCTCTTCAAAAGGAACCTTGACGATTGGATGGGAGAAAGGAAATTCACCCTGGGGATCACGTCAGTTGCCCTGCTAGACAGGGGTCCAGGGAAGTAAATAGTGTGGGAAGAAATAGCCAGGGAATTGTTATGACTAGGCTTGTATAGGCCCTAGGGCTGATAGCCTAGTACCAACCTATGAACCTATGAACCTAACTGGAGTGAGGTGTTCAGTGGAAAAACTGCATAAGGAATGTGGAAAGTTTTGAAACAGAAATTGCTTGAATGCAAAAATCAGAAAAATGTTTAACATCAGGATCTAGGCACACAGTGTCAGGTGTATATATTTCCATAAGAACAAGATACTGAGAGACAAAAAATATAAGACATGAAAAAGAGGTCACACTACAACTTTGAAAACTGAAATAAACAAGCTGGATAAACAAATTAAGCATAATATGAGTCAAGACAAAATTGAAGAAAATTTATATAAACATATTGAGCACAATAGGAAAACATTCTGTAGATATGTAAGATGTGGAAGGAATAAACATATACAAACTGATAAACTGTGTGTAGATTCTAAATTTATTCTCAGACACAACAGATTATAGCTATATTTATAAAATATTATGCAAAACAATTTGTCTCCACAAAACAGGTGATAAGTTGTCCTGGTGACATCCAGGTAACCTCAAATAATTAAATTATATTAGATTACATTGAAAAAGAATTATCCAACTTGTATCCAAACAAAGGACAGGGAGAAGACGGAATTAGTAATAATGATCCAAGAACACTTCAGCATGAACTTACAGAACTATTATCTCTATTAGGTTGTATGAATATGGGGTGATTCCTCAAGATTGGAGACATGCCCTTATTAAACTTATCTTTAAGGGAAAGGGGAGTAGGACAAACACAGAGTCATATAGACCCTGAAGTTTACTTTGATGTTATGGAAACACAATGGAGAAGGCAATATTGGAGAAGTTATTTTCAGAATTGGAAATGTTGGGACTTGAAATCATTTATTAGCACACATATGTTGAAAATAGATCTATTACCACCTGTAACAAGATGTTATAGAATAATATAGATTTAACTTCAACATTTAACAGGGTCATAGACAAAACACTGATCAAAAAATTAGAACGACTAGATATTGATTTACTCTTGATAAGATAGATAGCTGCATGGCTTGCAAACAGGACATGGCAAGTATCATACAGCAGTTGGACAGGTGAAATTCTTGGTTGCAGTAAGGGTGTCCCACAGGGCTCTGTCCTAGGCACATACTTGTTTAGATGGGTCTATATTATAACATCGAAGTCTTACAACTTTGAATGTTATAATATCGAACCCAGTAGAGCGAAACACCAGAAAACCGAACAGTCAGAATAACAAATTTTTCCCAGGGAAAAAATTTGCTGTTCCAACAAACATACACACAACACAAGCACACCAAAATAAATAATCCACACACACACACACTTAACCCTACACTAAACCATACATACACCACTAGCTATCCACTTACCTTAACCCAACCCTAAGGTCCGTTACTATCGTACACTCACCTTACCTGCTCCCTAACCCTAACTCATCTACCCCACTGTAACCCTCATGTCCACACAATCGCACACTTACCTGACCCAAGCCCTAACCCTAACTCACCTAACCCATGCCCAATTGCACCCTCACCTTCATTCGCACACTTACCTTAACCCGGTACGTAACCTTCACTCCACAGTCGAGGAAATAGCGAAGCTGCTGAAACGGCCCACCACTATTTCCCTAGGAAAGTATTCGGTGTTCTGTAGCTTTGCTATTTCCAGCGTTCGCTCTATTGGGTTTGATATTATAACATTCAAAGTTGTAAGACTTCGATGTTATAATATAGACCCGTTTAGATTGTATCTTTGCGATCTATCTTTTTTCACATGAGGTGTTCTACAGTCTGCATGCAGATGACTTGAAAATGGGTAAACTGATTACATGAGTTACAGATAGGCAGATAGGGCATGTCTGCAAAATACATGATTAAATTGACCATTTGGGCACAGGAGAATAATATATTGATAAATACATCAAAAACTAAGCATTTGAGATTTGGGAGACATAAACTGAAAGGTGAGTATTTAATATAACACAAAGTGATTAAAACTGTAGATTAATTAAAGGATCTGTGTATATAGGTAGATACTGATTAAGTTTTTCTATTCATATCAACCAATTGGTTAAATATACTTATGGGTTGTATAAAAAGATTTACAAAGTTCAGGAAATCAGAAATGATGAAGTCATTGTTAGTTACATTAGACTCAAACTTCAGTGTGGAATAACAATATGGAAACCTATAAGAAAACAAGCATGAGCAAACTGGAAAGACTACAGCGGAAATATACCAAAGGCATTCATAGGTATGAAAATTTAAGTTATTATAAAAGACTAAAATATATGCACTTGTACGGTGTCTCATATAGATATTTAAAGAGGTGACTTAATTCTGGTATATAGGGCATTTAGAAACTACCTCTGGGAATGCTTGGGGTTATCAAAAAGTAGTAGAGAATCATCAGATAACCTGTGTAGAAGATACTGTAGGAATGAGACGTACTAATTGGTTCTCTCCAGCTGAAGAAAGGCAAGGACACTTATTATGGGAACAAGTGTTTTCGTATATTGGTAGGCTAGAAGGGAATTTATGCCTGTGCTTGAAATATTATTAAGTAATTATAAAAAAAACTATGCCAGCCTAGTAAAGGATGTTATATGACCTCCGTGTTCCATTGTCTTTGAGTTTCCTTAAGTAGACAATATTTATGCTTATTCTGCCTTACACTGCTGTCAGTGTTGTCCCACTAACATTTATCCTGTGGTACAAGTACTGTCAGGTGATTTACACCAGAAATGTGCATGAATGCACAAGTATACAGTGCTGCCAAACAGAGAAAAGGAACTCATTTAGTTTAAGGATGAGTTTGTGGTGTTATTTATGTGGGCCTGTACAACCTGAATCTTGGCTAGTGAACTCTTTCAGAGTCAAATGAAGTGAATTAATTTTCATCAGGCATAGGACTTAATGGGGCACCTAGACTGACATTCATGTCTAGAACATGTAAGTGTATCCCTTACCACAGCACAAATAGTTTTGTTGTAAATGCAATGTCTGGCTCTGAGTAGAGACACGATGCCGTCTCCCTAAAGAATTTTGATGCTAGCCACTGTTGGATGGTATCCCATCGATGAGAAGGTGTCATTGTGTCCTGTCTCTCCAAGTGAACTTGATATTCAAGACATTTCTAGTGCACCACCTACTGGAAGTGACATAACCCAAACTAGTCCACTACAGTATAGTAGAGTAAGACACAGCTGCTAAGGCTTTTAATGTCAATGTTTTACTTAACATTTTCATTACAGAATTTCAAGGACCCACCATGGGTAGCTTAGTATTCTAATCAGATACATTTTTTTAATCTTTTTCTTTGCCACAAATACAAATAATGGTGTTAATTTTATTCTTCCTGTATCCCTCGGTACCGAGTGTGTGACACCAATTTGTGTTTTGTTGTTATTTTGGTACTGAGGTTAAGTGGTAAAGCACAATACAGATGGAAGAACAAGACAACTCAAAATCATCAAGCTGCAGCTAAAAGCAGCTTAATCAAAAAATTAGTTACTTACAAAAATTATTAGCATTATCATCATGTACACAACACCAAGTGACCTGCTTTTCTTGGGATAGTTGCAGTATCTGCTTGACCAAGGCAGCCTCTGAATCAATCAGTCAGGCAGTCAATCAATCAATCAATCAGGATCAAGCTGGCAACTTGAATCCTGATGCATCGATCAATCAATCAATCAAATCAGGATAAAGTCAATTACTTAAATCCTAATGGGTGAAAGGAAATCAGGAAGTGGTTATTAATCTCGAGTCATAATAGAAAGTAGGGAAGGGAGGAAGGTCAACAAACTAAGCAACTGCCCTAGCTTATATATGAAGAAGTGAATGTACAGTACTTTCTGGAAACTTATAGCTGTTGTACCAATACATTTGGGAAATCTTATGACATTAATCAAAAATAGCATTAACTTTCTTGAGCTGTCTGAAACATTTACAAAGAGCATTATATTGTTTTTACATTTCATTTGTATACACTTTTTACCCCAATCTGTTAGATGTTGTCTACAACATGTCTCTCCAAAGCATGGCTATTTCCCCTTTTAACACAGACTTTGGGTTGAAAAGGTCACAAGCTGCAGCTTTGCAAGAAATATGTTTGCCTCCTATATTTTATAAGTTAAATGCAAACTCTGATCAACCAATACAGAATTATTAAAAACATGCTCAATAATAATCATATGGTTATAAGCTAAAAAGAATAATATCTATCTAATTAATGCAGATTCATACTCTTATGTCTTTGCTACTCACTTTGCTGTTTCATGCCCAGCTATAAGAAAATTGAATCAATAAAACGGGACAGAATACATAGATCCTCTGGGAACACAAACTTGCATTTACTTATGAATGGCTTTAGAGTGTGCAAGTCCGGATGGATATCACTTTCCTGGCCCATGTCTAAACGAGAAATGAAAGGTTGTGAGTGCCCAGTGTATGTAAGATGTGGATAGTCATCTATTTAAGCAAATGGCACAGCAGGGTGTAAATTTAGGGTCTACAGTATATTTTCTGCTACCAAGAACATTTTAGGCACATGGAGCATTAAAATAAGATACCCTCAAAGCATAAACCCCTGTTGCTCTAATATCTTCAATACATACTTGTCTTAATGATAACTAAATCACATGGTAAACTATGACACAGCCAATGATTGACTAAAAAATGATCCCATGCCAACCAATAGCAATGTCCACTAATCCTTCAATGTGTAGAAGTAACAATGACTGAGACCCTTTTCTGTATCCTTATTCTTCAAATGAGGCACAAATAGTACCACAGCTGGACTCAGCCCTTTTGGGGTTATAGCAAAGAATACTGTTTCAAAAGGATCTACTAATACAGAGCCTCAAACATTTTCTGAATCTTTTGTGATCAGATTTCCATACCTAAGAAAGAATGATTATAACATGGCTTATACGATCCCCTAGTCTGATTAATTCAAATTATTTTCAAAACTATCAAGGATCCTTTCAGGTTACTATCTGGCAATACCTCAAGTAATAATAGGGCAATGGTGAACAACATTGGACCCTTCATAAGGTTCAGAATAGCAGTGGTCTAGGAACTGCAGTGTCATTTGTAGGTACACTATTGATCTGTGAGCACAGGCTAGGATTACTTTAGGCAGATAGATAGATAGATAGATAGATAGATAGATAGATAGATAGATAGATAGAAAGAGAGATATCCACTGATTCCATTTGTAAGGGGGGCTGTCACCCCTTAAACCCCCTACACATAGCACATTTTAAAGATGGACAGTGGTGGGTGTAATGTGTCACCAGCTTCCCTTACAAATGTAATTAATGAAAAAGTAAATGGATTAGGTGTACCCAGTATAGCCAATGTACTGCACTTTGATTTGTTGCTAAGTATCAATCATCCAGATGGTGACACTTGTCAAATGATACAGTCGCTGCCAAATTATACTACTGCTACATATGTGAGAGGTACAGAGAGTCACTAAATAAGGCCAGCATTCTTCAATTATGCCAAAGTTATCTCCTGAAAACTAGCACATAGGTATATCATTATGCTATACAAAGCAGTTATTTGCCTGTACATCCTGCAAAACTGCTGTATTTACATACCATAATATGCAAAATTGTCTTTCTGGATTGCATTAAGTTATATGCATAAGATGAACATGAAATCTAACTATTACAGTATGCAGCAAAATAAACAAATGCAGATTGCAATGTATCCAGAAACACAGAGTATGCGTATATGTATCTATATATATATATATATATATATATATATATATATATATATATATATATATATATATATATAGTTACTACCTGCAAATGACCCAAAACATACAACTTTGTGTAGTGTGCTAACTGCAAGAAACAAGGGAAAGTAATTTTATCCTATTCGCCCTAACAAGCCTGCCCCCCCCCAAAACCTTGGAACTGCATCCCACGCAAGCAAGTTACTACCTGCAAACGACCCAAAACATACAACTTTGTGTAGTGTGCCAACTGCAAGAAACAAGGGAAAGTAATTTTATCTTATCCACCCTAACCAGCCTGCTGCCCCCCAAAACTTTGGAACTGCATCCCAGGCGAGCAAGTTACTACCTGCAAACGACCCAAAACATATAACTTTGTGTAGTGTGCTAACTGCAAGAAACAAGGTTAATAACTCTTCAACCATTTTTAATGTTCAATCTGTAGATTTTAACCCTGAATAAAATCGCTCTGAGGGTCCGCAGCGCTGACTTGAAACATGTCCCTTACTCTCCTATAGCTAAGGCATAGGGTACTGCAAAAATGAAATATAAATAAAGCCAAGGTGCAGGATATCAGCAGACCCTGCAACCTAGCATATCTTACCTTTGGAAAATATCTGGAAAACCACAACAGATTGGCTCTACAGCCTCTGCATCTGTGTGGGGCGTACGTCACTGTAGATGCCCCAATCTGATTGCGGATTCCCTAGCATATGCAGTTGGAAGCGAGGTATTAACTTTGTCGGTGTTTGGCGCCATTTTTAAATAAACTCCAACAGTGCTCGCGGGCACCATCCCCAGTGGTAAGATCTCCCTGCTATGTGTCTTTTGTAAGATCTTTCAATATATCTATAGGTAGAATGTTATATCGATAGGCAGAATGTTTTATCCATGATATAGAGCTAACAGATAAATTGGTTAATAGTAGCTGGCCTTTGCATTTTTCTTGACATGAAATGTAATATTAAACTGGTGATGTACTAGCATACCAATTCAGTATCGCATTGTGAGAAGGCCCTGTTGTCTACAACAACCTGTAGCGATTTCCTAAAGTAGTAAGGGATGTAGCGCTTACAATTACTGGTGTTTTAGGATGTTATCTGCCTCTAATGTATAACTAAATGCTAGTGAAAAGGGTAGATGTAAGAGTTCAGTTAAACGCTAGTGGATAAGAAAGTAACTTCATCACACTAGCTACATATGATATAGCTAGATTTAAGCTGTAGCTGCATTTCTCAAAGAAAAAAATGAGACATAATATATTCTCAGTAATCTGGTCACCGACAATACTGTACAGCTAAACGCTAGTAAATGAGATAGCAGAGGATATAAAGTACATTCATCTTTTTATAGGGTGCGCCCAAGCGTGTAACTGTAGTATCCATGTAAGCAAGGGTGCAAGATACAATGTATAGATATAACCCTAGTGGATGAAATAGCAGCTGCTGTTACAAAATATACATCTTTTTATAGGGTGTGCCCAAGCGTGTAACTGTAGTATCCATGTAAGCAAGGGTGCAAGATACAATGTATAGATAAAACGCTAGTGGATGAAATAGCAGCTGTTACAAAATATACATCTTTTTATAGGGTGTGCCTAAGCGTGTAACTGTAGTATCCATGTAAGCAAGGGAGCAAGATACGATGTATAGATAAAACGCTAGTGGATGAAATAGCAGCTGTTACAAAATATATACATTTGGTATTAGTGTGCGCCCAAGCTTGTAACTACAGTAGCCATGTAATCAAGGGTGCATAGTTAAATGCTAGAGAATTGTAAATGAAACTCCACCATTAGGGTTAAAAGGCTAGACATTTTGTACATGTTTGAGCCACTGTCAAGGTGTTTCCTCTGACTTTTAATTCATTGTTGGTGCTCGCAAAGACTACATAACACACGCTTTGCTCTAAATGAGTTGGATCAGCTGCATGGAAAGGGCCTGCCAAAACTAGGAGCTTTTGCTTAGTTCTACTGTAAATGAAGACAGTGTGTTACTATTTGTATATGTTCATCTACTTTTATAGAGCACTAAGTCTGTTAATCATTATTTAGATTGCTCCACTACAAGGAGCTGATCTTAGTCCACCCACCATATTTGTAAATATTTCAAGCAAATGCAATGTAATCATGCTGCTATGATATATAATTGGAAACTGACTTACAATGTATTGAGAACTGGGTAATGCATTTATATTGTTAATAGCTACAGCAATTGTTGAAGTAACCTAAACCTACTTTCTGTTTTTCCGTAACCAAATCTTTCTCTCCTCTCCTTCTCCTTTCTAGGGAAAGTCATTTTATCTTATCCACCCTAACCAGTCTGCCCCCCCAAAACCTTGAAACTGCATCCCACGCAAGCAAGTTACTACCTGCAAACAACCCAAAACATACAACTTTGTGTAGTGTGCTAACTGCAAGAAACAAGGTTAATAACTCTTCAACAATTTTTAATGTTAAATCTGTAGATTTTAACCCTGAATAAAAATGCTCGGAGGGTCCGCAGCACTGACTTGAAACATGTCCCTTAATCTCCTATAGCTAAGGCATAGGGTACTGCAAAATGGAAATATAAATAAAGCCAAGGTGCAGGATATCAGCAGACTCTGCAAACTAGCATACGTTACCTTTGGAAAATATCTGGAAAACCACAACAGATTGTCTCTACAGCCTCTGCATCTGTGTGGGGCCCCGCTCCATTCACCTCGCTCTGCTCACTCCGCTCCCCTACCCTACCCCCATTCTCCACCCACCCCCACTACATCTAGATTTATTCTAACCCCAAATCACCTGACCACTACATACACCCAATCTCCTATGACCATCCAAACCTTGCCCCTATTTACCTCCAACCCAATTAACAAAACTCTAGTCAAATCCAATATGACATCCCTCCTACTAACCCTCACATTTCTAACATACACCACATCCCCACACTCACACTTACCCCTACCACACAGTAACTATCATACTACACATACCTCCACACCCACAAAAACTCAAACAAATTTCCCTATATCTCCCTCTTTATTTTATCATAACAAAACAGAATATTTACACAACAATCACCTTCCACCACCTAACAGTAGGAAAACATCATGTAAACTACACATAGATATATTACATGCAATCAGATGTTATGTATTATTAAAGAAATATCTCCTTACATCCGGAGATATTCACCCAAATCCTGGCCCAAGCAACCTTATACCCTCATACATACAAAATACTGACCTACTCATCATAAACCTAAATGCTCGCAGTATATTAAATAAAATACCTCAATTTCATGCATTCCTAACACATTACTCCCTTGACATTCTAACCATAACTGAGACATGGTTAAAACCCAGCACTCAAAATGAGGATATACTGCCTCCAGGATATAATATCATGAGGCTTGACAGAATAGGTAAAAAAGGGGAGGTGTAGCAATTGTCTACAAAAATACACTTCTTATGCAACCCCTGCCAACTTCTCCTCCTAAACTTAATACCACTGAAATCATAGGCTCCCTGTTACAAATAAACAAGAAAAAGAGCATCAACATTCTCTGTGCATATGTACCCCCAGGGAATAACTCATCAATAATTGAGGAGATGCTGCAATTGATAAAAGACACCCTCCCAAAATAAACTATTCTTCTGGGAGACCTGAATACTGATTGGCTAGCCTGCAAATCCAAAAACCCCACCAGCTACATAAACCTATACAGATTTTCCCAACTTATTTCACAACCTACTAGAATTGATAAGAGATCTCAAAAATAATCTATGCTAGACTGGACCCTAGTGAACTACCCAGAAATAAACTACCAAACCGGCTGCCTACCAGACAGCCTTAGTGACCACCTACCAACCTTCCTTCTAAGAAAACATATTAACATACCCAAACCTACAATCCTTAGACAAGTCAGAAATACTCACAAAGTAAACTCTGCCGAACTCAACAACTTATTTCAAAACTGCAACTGGGAACCACTACGCTCCCTCAACTTGTACCTAGCAGTAGATTATTTTAATACTACATTCACTAAGATCCTAGACCAAAGAGCCCCCTTAAGAACAATTAGGACTAAGCTTCACTCAGCTCCATGGCTTACCAAGTCCACTAAAGCCCTACTAAAATCCAAAGACAATGCCTGGAAAACCTGGAAGAAAGACAACACAATTCTTTCCAAACAAAACTATCAAAGTCTTAGGAACCAGGTCAAACAACAAACCAAAATTGATAAGCAGAACTACTACCTAAACATCCAAAATAAACATGCTAATAACCCTCAAAAATTCTGGCATGCAATTAACTCCCTGTTAAAACCAGGAAAAACCAGCACACCTACTCCCACCTCAACCTCCACAAATTCAGATAGCGAGATAGCCTCCAAATTCAACCAACACTTTACTGAATCTATCATCTCTCTATCTACTCAACTATCCAATAATAACTGCAGTCCCATGCCAATAGCCCCCAAACACTCTTCTACCCTCACTTTCTCCATGGTCCAAACCTCTACAATAAAGAAATACCTCCTAAAACTGAAACCCACTACTCTTGCAGCAGATGGCTTACCAGCTCATTTCCTAAAACTGGCTGCAAACTCAATATGCTACCCAGTCTCAATCCTTATTAACCGATCTATACAAGAATCATACATCCCTCGCATTTGGAAAATATCTTACATTATTCCCCTTCATAAGGGCGGAACCTCTTGTGATTTCACCAACTACCGCCCCATAGTCATCCTATCTCCCCTATCAAAGATACTAGAAAAATGCATACACTCCCAAGTTATGCATTTCCTAACATCAAACAATCTCCTCTCCCCTACACAACACAGTTTCCACTCACACCACAGCACAACCACAGCCCTTCTCTCCTTTACACACTTAGTGAACCAGCATAGAAACAACAATAGATTTGTATCTGCTATATTCCATGACCTCTCAAAGGCATTCGACATGGTTTCCCACACCATTCTAATAGACACTCTAACCTCTTTAGCATTAACCCCTAACACTGTTAATTGGCTCAAAACTTACCTTTCTGAGCACCAACAAGCTGTTCAGTGGCAAGGAGTCTTATCACCCCTACTCCCATCCACAATTGGTGTTCCCCAAGGCTCTATATTGGGCCCACTACTCTTTTCTATCTTTACTAACAACCTATACACCACTACCCAGCAGGCCAACCTAGTCCAGTACGCAGATGACGCCACCCTAATCTGCTCAGCCTCATCACTCCCCATCCTTCAGCAGCTCACCCAGGAATCTCTTACCTCAGTAGAAAGGTGGAGCTCTAATATTCAACTCATCCTAAATCTTAACAAAACAAAACTACTTATATTCTCCCCAAACAAATCTAAAACCTCACCAATACCTTTCTCTATCTCTTCCAATAATGGTACTGTCGTCTCTCCCTCCATCCACACTAAGCTTCTTGGTGTAGAAATTGACAATAACCTCCACTTTGACATTCACATTTCACAAACTATAAAAAAATGG